>NW_025765255.1:50000-217765 GCF_003918875.1 Haliotis rubra
CTGTTGATGAAGGTTAACATATAGCTGTAACACTGTGATGAAGTATAACATATGGCTGTAACACTACTGATGAAGGTTAACATATGGCTGTAACACTGTTGATGAAGGTAACATATGGCTGTAATACTGCTGATGAAGGTTAACATATGGCTGTAATACTGCTGATGAAGGTTAACATATGGCTGTAATACTGATGATGAAAGTTAACATATGGCTGTAATACTGATGATGAAGGTTAACATATGGCTGTAATACTGATGATGAAGGTTAACATATGGCTGTAATACTGCTGATGAAGGTTAACATATGGCTGTAACACTGATGATGAAGGTTAACATATGGCTGTAACACTGATGATGAAGGTTAACATATGGCTGTAATACTGATGATGAAGGTTAACATATGGCTGTAATACTGATGATGAAGGTTAACATATGGCTGTAACACTGCTGATGAAGGTTAACATATGGCTGTAATACTGATGATGAAGGTTAACATATGGCTGTAACACTGATGATGAAGGTTAACATATGGCTGTAACACTGCTGATGAAGGTTAACATATGGCTGTAACACTGCTGATGAAGGTTAACATATGGCTGTAATACTGATGATGAAGGTTAACATATGGCTGTAATACTGCTGATGAAGGTTAAATATGGCTGTAACACTGCTGATGAAGGTTAACATATGGCTGTAACACTGCTGATGAAGGTTAACATATGATGAAGGTTAACATATGGCTGTAACACTGCTGATGTTAACAAGGTTAACATATGGCTGTAACACTGCTGATGAAGGTTAACATATGGCTGTAACACTGCTGATGAAGGTTAACATGGCTGTAACACTGCTGATGAAGGTGCGATGATGAAAGGTTATGGCTGTAACACTGCTGATGAAGGTTAACATATGGCTGTAACACTGCTGATGAAGGTTAACATATGGCTGTAACACTGCTGATGAAGGTTAACATATGGCTGTAACACTGCTGATGAAGGTTAACATATGGCTGTAATACTGTTGATGAAGGTTAACATATGGCTGAAGGTTAACAACACTGCTGATGAAGGTTAACATATGGCTGTAACACTGCTGATGAAGGTTAACATATGGCTGTAACACTGATGATGAAGGTTAACATATGGCTGTAAACACTGATGATGAAGGTTAACATATGGCTGTAACACTGCTGATGAAGGTTAACATATGGCTGTAACACTGCTGATGAAGGTTAACATATGGCTGTAACACTGCTGATGAAGGTTAACACATGGCTTTAACATGTTGGTGAAAGTTAACATATGGCTGTAACACTGCTGATGAAGTTTAACATATGGCTGTAACACTACTGATGAAGGTTAACATATGGCTGTAACACTGCTGATGAAAGTTAACATATGGCTGTAACACTGCTGATGAAGTTTAACATATGGCTGTAACACTACTGATGAAGGTTAACATATGGCTGTAACACTGCTGATGAAGGTTAACATATGGCTGTAACACTGCTGATGAAGGTTAACATATGACTGCTGATGAAGGTTAACATATGGCTGTAACACTGCTGATGAAGGTTAACATATGGCTGTAACACTGCTGATGAAGGTTAACATATGGCTGTAACACTGCTGATGAAGGTTAACATATGGCTGTAACACTGCTGATGAAGGTTAACATATGGCTGTAACACTGCTGATGAAGGTTAACATATGGCTGTAACTCGTATTGATGAAGGTTAACATATGGCTGTAACACTGCTGATGAAGGTTAACATATGGCTGTAACACTGCTGATGATGGTTAACATATGGCTGTAATACTGCTGATGAAGGTTAACATATGGCTGTAATACTGCTGATGAAGGTTAACATATGGCTGTAACTCTGCTGATGAAGGTTAACATATGGCTGTAACTCTGCTGATGAAGGTTAACATATGGCTGTAACTCTGCTGATGAAGGTTAACATATGGCTGTAACACTGCTGATGAAGGTTAACATATGGCTGTAACTCTGCTGATGATGGTTAACACATGGCTGTAACTCTGCTGATGAAGGTTAACATATGGCTGTAACTCTGCCGTATTGGGAAAAGTGGTTGTGGGGATGGGGGCAGGTTGGGTGAGGGTTGAGGTGGGGGTTGAGGTGGGGGTTTAGACTGTTCAGTCACATGACATGGGACGCAAAGGATCGTTTACACTACCCCGAGATCAAAGAGTGTTTTAACAATGTGCCTGTAATTGTATTTACAGGCTAATAAAGTTGTGTGTGATTCCGTTTCAACCTGATACGTGGCCCAACTTGTTTTCTATATAAAATCGCTATATGTCCTATGTGGGTTAAATGCCTTTGATTTTTGTAACGAGGTCGTTGTAAAGAACAGTAATGGAAACCCACCGAGCTAATCAGGGACCTGTTTCAAAGGTTCCATGTCAGTTCAGCAATAACACTTATTGAGTACACATAAAAGCAAAGGGTAATTTACTTCGATTTAGTTCACCGCGCGCCACTGAACGCTTGTTTATTACACCCTTACATACACAACAACAAGGAAACAGGTGAACATATGGGGAGGTGTCTGTACGAATGTATCGTAAGTTCAAATTTCAAAACAGTTAAACAAGAAAGTTCCTACTTCAAAAGGAACTAAACTCACATGTCTTATGTCAAGAGAACAAAAAAAATGAACCCGGAAATGGTTGAAAGACACGCCAGAACGCACGTTTCTCGGCAGTTGCACACCGCACTTTAAACAAACTCGCGACCTTCGCCTCAATGAACCATTTAGGGGAGTGGCTTAACGAGCAACATGAACAGAAGACGGTAGTGATGTTGGATGATAAAGTACGGTGTGCTGCTGGTGTTACAGGCGAGAGCATCAGACCTGTAAACCACACCACAAACCGGAAACGGTAGGGGAAGGGGGCTGACCTGTTGAGCTAGGGTGCGGGTATGCCGTTATCGAGTACAAGTGTTGTTATAACTTGGAGATTATGGTGGGATGGGTTTAGTCGGGGATTATCTAGCGTGTTTGCAGGTGTTGGGGTAACTGTTGTCACTGGCGTTAAGTTTGTAGTAGAATAAGGTCTTACAGAAGTTAGTTGAGTGGATTTAGTTAATCCGGTTGGTATTAGCTTGTAGAACAGTATCAGAAATTAGCGTCCGGTGCCGAGGGGTAGGATATTTATGGGATTATTTACAACCGTAATTGTTGCTCCTTTCCATTCTTATTGGTGTCAGTAGCCACTTCCGGGACCAGTGCATCCGTACCAATACCCGTTAGCATTTCCGGTTCCACGTACTGCACTCATAGGAATATAAGTTAGTACATTTGATTGAGGTTCAAAAGGTGTAATGTCAGTGACATTTCCTTTTCATGTTTGTGAAGTGTTTGTTGAGGTGCACTCACTCACTCACTCACTCACTCACTCACCACTCACTCACTTACTCTCTATGGATTATTGTACTTCGTGAAACAATACCATGTCTTGGAATTACATACATTCAACATTGTCCCGTTAACACCCAATTCAATCAACACTATTATTTCGACAATCGGCTTTATTTAAATGGGAACCGATTAATTCTTTCGGGGTGATTATTAATAATTCTTTGGATATTTTTACTAAAGCTATCCGAAGCGGCTTGAAGACACCATGTGTTTTGTATATTACCAGGGCACTCGAGTACAGTAAACTTATTACGAAACACACTTATTACGAAACACACTTGTTACGTAACGATATGTATAACTATCTAATATTTGTGTACATTCAAAATACATACTTATACCGTGCATATAAGTGTCCTTTCCATGCATATAATATCATGCATAATGCACATATGCATGCCCCTGTCTGTCATGCGGAGCCAGAACCAATTATACCCAACACAGCGCCTTATGATATTTGGCAAGTCCAGAGGCAGTCTGAACATGAACCTTGGCTTAATTTTACATAATGTTATAAATTATTCCAAGAACTGTATTCTTTCCTTTAAAAATATTACTTTTATATTAGAGACTAGATATTATTACCAGAGACACTAATATCAGGAAATCAGTTCTCATATACACCCGTGAAAGTCCGGGTTAGAATATTGATCTTCAGTAACCCATGCTTGTCGTAAGAGGCGCCTAACGGGATCGGGCGGTCAGGCTCGCTGACTTGGTTGACACATGTCATCGGTTCCCAATCGCGTAGATCGATGCTCATGCTGTTGATGCTGACGGCATTTACAGACCGCCGACATATCTGTAGCTGAGTGCGGCGTAAACCTAAACTCACTCATTTCTCATATACATAAAATATATCATATTCAGCACTACCAGACTAACTGCCTACTGATTGCGTGTGTATACACCAACATGTATTTTCTTGTTGGCATACAATATCCACCAATTCATTCACAAAGCATTTATTTGAACATACAGTCACGCAAAGTCATTTGTACAGCATACAATGCATACCAAAACGAATAGTTGCAGTGTTGAATAACGCCCCAGTAATCCTGCACGACACCAGTATAACGTCATTAAGGACAGCAGACGGTGCATGCCCAAGCAAGTTAATGGTTTACGTTTCAATCCGAGTTCGGTTAAGATCAACTGAGTCAAAGTCGGTCTAATCACAGCACTGAATACTTAAAATTGTGGTCAGTTTTAATTACTGGTTGGATATGCATTTTTAAAAACATAAACATCTTACACTATTTCATCCAATCACAGCTGTCACATGTCTTTATCTCTTCATTTGTTTACATACGCATCTCGCTCAGTGAGCAAGCGATTCTCATTTAGTGTAGTATAACCTGTAGGAAAATTTAGAAACATGTTTTGCCCTCAAGGCAAATCTGTTGACTTATGTAATGTATATACATGCAACTTCTCAGAAAAAATATAAAACTGCATGAAGCTTCAATACTTTTCCTGTCCAACATATCTATATGGCACAGAATATATGGATTTGCTGCACTGACAGAGCTGTAAGAGTTATATCATGTCTATTTCACCAAAGCTATACAAAATGCACTTCTGCATTAATAGAGAAAGTTTTTAAATCATACATATACCATGGGAATTTACTCTTATTTAACAAAAAAGGGGGGCCATGGCTTAATTCCATGCATGACTGGGACTGCCTTGATCATATCAATCCAAACTATATTTTGAACGACAAAAATCATTGAATTCAGGCCAGAAATTGGACAGGTTTAACATTAAGCAGCTTTAACATCCTGACATATGTAAGGCTGGATGATGAACTTTGCCAGAATGTAATAAGTGAGGGGTTGGATTATGCCTAGCAGTCTGAAACACTGACCACAGTACCCTGCCGCCTGTTAGTCGATCAAGGCAAATGACCCTTTCAACAGATGAAATCACTTTTAGACCACAGCATGATAAGAACTTTACACTTGAATCTATTGATTCATCAGAAGCTAAGACTTTGAAATACTTCCAGAAATTCAAAATTATTGACTGTGTATTGTTTTTGAGGCTGTTACACTTTGCCAACTTCATGTATAAGCCAGGTTTAGAGGGAACAAAGTGAAAAATCCACATAACTTTGGAAATTTATTGGTTACCCTGCCCCTAAACTGAATATTTTAATTACAATTAACAGTATTTGACAATATCAGCTAAAACAGAGCTTCTCTGCAGTAATTTATGGGTTACTGGGTTAGAGAAAGACACAATGTATTTGGGTAAACAGGGGAGATAATTTTAAGATATCGAACACTCTCATGTCAATAAAATCTGAATTCAGACCCATAATATTACATTCCACAAGGGTCAGTTGTTATTATTTACATCTAAGCAGCTTCTGGGATTGATGTACAGCCCTTATTTCATGTCTGGGAAGCTGAAATACTACACAGTGAGGCATTAAGGGGACACTGTCAGAAATTTCTAATGTATGAGGATGACCGAGTGATGGAATTTGGTAGTGAGACATTTTGGTGCCTTAACTGGACTGGGACACTTAAATGTACTATATGTACCTACATGTCCAGAAGTACTGCAACTTCTACAAGGCGGTGAAGCATATCGAAGCAAAAGGAGTATGTGATTAGACACTGTCAACAACAGACTTAGGGCCGGCTTGTCGAAATACCACATTGGATGTGAAGGCTTCTTTTTCTGCTGTATTTGTGAAAGATACACCTCCCATTCACCAACAGGCATTCTACAAGCTGAAAATAGTGTTGAGATTACATTAAATGTCAAATCATAAAATCTATAACAGCAATGAGACAGTTGTTAATAAAACAGAAATTCATTTTGAAAGTCCTATGGGTGAAAAAAGGGGTATATTTTAAAAAAGGAAAAAGAAAATTAGGTCGTTGCATATTCAAAAGGGGACAGGCAGAAGAAGAATTGATCATATGCTACACTGTTTGCATTTAAAACAAGGGTTTGTGACATGTTCTGCTGTCAGCAGTGAACAAATTTCATGATATTCTTATCATTTGACTTCAAATTGACCCTCAGAAGATTAAGCTTAGACACTCACATTGTTGTGGCAGTGGTGATTTTAACCTAATTTGTTGTCAAATTCATCAGTTCCAACAAATTTAGAAGCCAGGGAACCACTACTTGATGGTAAAGACTCACCGTGAGGGTCTTTTCCCACTGTTCGACCACAAAACGAAGCAACGTTCATATTCTGGACACTAAAACAATCTATTCCACTCAAAAACAGCCCTATCTTTACTCCCAGTACCTTTAAATTAGCCTCTACATTAATGCTAACATGTTTCCATGGTGAAATAAACACAGGAAATCATGTAAAGTATGAATTACTGAAAAGTGCTCGAACCCTACAGGTTACACAGCACCAAATGTTTTCCATAGACTTCTATAGTAGCCTTATAATTTTTTTTAAAATAATCCTGGCTATCAACAGCGGCTATTCCATGTGCACATGGGTACACTCTGGCCTTTAAACTACCATAAAAACACACTATCTGGCCAACTTGTCCGGCTCGTTTTGCGAGCACAGGAAGCGGAACACATCAACCCCAGATCCGCACCAAATGTCACCTACTGGAAAATATCTGTACACACAATAAGCATAAGTCATGGTGATGAAAATCACAGCACTGAATACTTAAAATTGTGGTCAGTTTTTAATTACTGGTTGGATATGCTTTTAAAAAACATAAACATCTTACACTATTTCATCCAATCACAGCTGTCACATGTCTTTATCTCTTCATTTGTTTACATACGCATCTCGCTCAGTGAGCAAGCGATTCTCATTTAGTGTAGTATAACCTCTAATGCGTGCATGTTATTGCTGAAAACATTGTGCAAAGTCAGTGTTAAGTTGAAATTTATATTTGGTAGATGTAACTCATTTAGTGATATAAAAATGGAAGGGAGTGACTAATGTTGTATTTAGTTTTTCCTAATCTGGAATATTATCGTTGTACCACCTGTTGTAGTCTCTCGTACAGACCCTGAAGCAAATATATCCAAGAAAGCCCACACAAGTCTAGAGAATGTGGCAAGTCTAGATTTCCTCAGCTTCAGGAAGAAAGTCTCAGGGCTCCTTTTCATTATATTTTATTTTTTTTACTATGAACTTTTTTCAGTAAAATATGTTCATTTCAGAGACTAGTTGTTAGTCTACACCTGTTGTAATGCAGGTGGCTCCTCACAGCGGACTAAGCCCACGTGTGGACAAAGATGTGAACTGATTAGACACACTGAATCTGCCAGGCTGTCGGCCTCGGTTATCGCTCGTCATGTTGGGAGTTTATAGAGTACTGCTAGATAAAGTAAGGCCTCTACTGCGCTTCTCCCCCGCCCGCCTCCCCCCACCCTTCACCCCTGCCTGGGTAATAGGCGTAGCAGGGGACACGACAGGCAAAAGTGGGTTCATTAATCATCATGCTATTTCTTGAACACGATTATTAAATAAAACATTGTGATGACTTTCATACAAGTCTCATCCCAGTTTTTCATCCTGAAGGCTTGGGCGTCAAAACATGCAAGTCACGTTTCCTGTTCAACACGAGTATGCGGAAAGTGACTTCGTTCGTTAAAATGCTCATTCTGGGCCCTTCATAGAAGCCGATCTGACACATTGGCTCGTTCAAGGAAAGCAGTACTTCACGGAACGAATCGATTATCAAGTGTGGCGAGAACATACTTGATCTTTTCGATGTTTGGGTGAATACAATTAGAAACAAAACCACCTCGTTGTGACTTTATAACAGAATACAACTACCTGGCCTTACCAGTATTCTGGCATTGTATCAAATTATGCATGGACCGAACATCTAGTTTTGTTATTCAAACAATATATGGACACATTTAAGGTCCATGCTGTATACATATCCATAATGGGACTTAACCCTAAAAGTACATGAATTTGTACTTTGTACAATATATTGTAGTCCCAAATATAACACATGTTCGATAACCAAACGAGGATGAGTGAGTGAGTTTAGTTTTTTACGCCGCTTTTTGGCAATATCTCAGCAATATGTCGGCGGGGGACACAAGAAATGGGATTCACACATTGTACCATTGTGGGGAATCGAACCCGGGCCTTCGGAGTGACGAGCGATAACCATTAGGCTACCCCACCACCCCTAACCAGACTAGGGTAAAAGACAAGAGACTCATCATATTTTCAGTAATATGTGATAAGACTAACACTTAGTCTCTGAAAATATAACTATAAGTAATTGTGATAGAAAACAGTTCCATGTTAATTCAAAAGGAATAAATCTGGACTTAATTTAATGCACTTGCATTGTAGAAGGTTGTGGGATGGGGCAATGTGGTTCATGAACTGTGAGACAGACTTGGGGAAGGTACAATAATGTGGTTCATGAACTGTGAGACAGACTAGGGGAAGGTACAATAATGTGGTTCATGAACTGTGAGACAGACTAGGGGAAGGTACAATAATGTGGTTCATGAACTGTGAGACAGACTAGGGGAAGGTACAATAATGTGGTTCATGAACTGTGAGACAGACTAGGGGAAGGTACAATAATGTGGTTCATGAACTGTGAGACAGACTAGGGGAAGGTACAATAATGTGGTTCATGAACTGTGAGAGACAGGCTAGGGAAAGGTACAATCATGAAATGTGGTTCATGAACGTGTGGTTCATGAGACAGACTAATGTGGTTCATGAACTGTGAGACAGACTAGGGGAAGGTACAATAATGTGGTTCATGAACTGTGAGACAGACTAGGGGAAGGTACAATAATGTGGTCCAGTAACTTCACTTGCTTGACAACGACATTAGAACCTATGTCGAAACGTCGCCTCCACGGAATAAAAGAAGTTGTATATCCATAATAATTGTCATTATTCTTAATAGAAAGCATGGTATTAATTAAAGAACATCCCCAGATAGTAATGTATTTTATGTTTGAACTCACCAAGCAAGGGATAACGTAGACTAACGCTTAGTCCCAAATATATATAAATTTGATAGTAAAAAATAAACCCATTTATATTGAAAAAGAGCCCCGGTGAGTTGGGAGATTCAAGATTCTGAACCTGGGGAAATCTAGACTTGCTTCATTTAGGGCTTTAGTATTGCAGGAGAGCCAAGCATTAGGGGAAATAATGTGGTTCAGGTACTGTGAGACAGACTAGGGGTAACGTGTCCTTCCATGCACGGGTCATGATATTCATCACTAGCTTTCACGGAGGCAAGTAATTGAGATATAAGTGAATGTAGTTCAAAACGAATCAAAGATCAAGCGATGACAGCATCCTGTTGACTCGACCACACTAACGTGACACTGTGGTGTCGTGCATTGTGAATGTCAGCCACGACGGATGGTGTGTGTTTGCGTATGTTTAAGTCTGTGTGTTTGTGTTTGAATGTGTCTGTTGTGTGTGTGTGTGTGTGTGTGTGTGTGTGCGTGTGTTTGCGTATGTTTATGTCTGTGTGTTTGTGTTTGAATGTGTGTGTGTGTGTGCACGTGTGTTTGCGTATGTTTATGTCTGTGTGTTTGTGTTTGAATGTGTCTGTGTGTTTGCGTATGGTTTTTTAAACCTTTTCTTTATTACACTCAGTGAGTTACATAATTAAAGTACATTCAAAATAGGATACAGTATCAATCGGAACAGATAAGACTCAAGCTGATGAATCGGCACTTATATCAAGATAAACATTGACATTGGCAGTAACAGGTGATCAAACATATACAAACGGCAATAGAGGTGAACGCTAATATATGGGCAAAATAGTTAAGGTATGTTTTGTAGAACATTCCATTTTCTGTTGAATAGACTGATTCTATCATTTTTAATAGCAATGTATTTTTCTACTGTAAAGACGTCTTTTAGGGTAACTTTAAAAGAATTAATGCATGGTTAAACCCTTTGAAGTTCATAACAAATATATGCCGTTTGGCTGGAATGATCATATGAGTTAATAAACTGTCAACACATGAAGAAAAAAGAATGTCATTGTTTGTTATTTCAATATGTTTTCCGAATATTATATTAACATAGTTGTTAAAATCGTCCCAGAAGGATTTGACATATGGACATTTTATATACACGTGGTCGATATTTTCGCCTTCTGTCCCACAGAAAGCGCACAAATCGGAGTCAACCACTTTCATTTTTAACAGTTCTTTTTTTTGGTATAAATTATTCTATGCAAGAATTTGTAGTGAAATTCTAATAGTTTGAATCACTTATGGCGTTTCTATATAGTTAAAAAATACATTTCCAGTCAATAGATGTATCAACCTCTCCTTCCCATTACAAACATTCGGGAAGCTGGTAGCTGAGATGAGTTTATCATAGACTGACTGACTGACTGAGTTTGGTTTTACGCCGCTTTTAGCAATATTCCAGCAACATCACGGCGGGGGACACCAGAAATGGGCTTCACACATTAGTTTATCATAGAGAAGTCTACATCCTTTACAGAGGTTATTAATATCGATGCGTATGTTTATGTCTGTGTGTTTGTGTTTGAATGCGTCTGTGTGTGTGCACGTGTGTTTGCGTATGTTTATGTCTGTGTGTTTGTGTTTGAATGTGTCTGTGTGTGTGCACGTGTGTTTGCGTATGTTTATGTCTGTGTGTTTGTGTTTGAATGCGTCTGTGTGTGCACGTGTGTTTGCGTATGTTTATGTCTGTGTGTTTGTGTTTGAATGCGTCTGTGTGTGCAGGTGTGTTTGCGTATGTTTATGTCTGTGTGTTTGTGTTTGAAAGTGTCTGTGTGTGCGCATGATTTTGTCTATGTGTTTGTGTGTGCACGTGTGATTGCGTAAATGTGTTTGTGTGTGTGCACGTGTTTGAGTGTGTCTGTATGTGCACATGTGAGTAAATGTGTTTGTGTTTAAGTGTATCTGTGTGGGTGCACGTGTGTATGTGTTTGCGTGTGTCTGTGTGTGCACGTGTGTGTGCCTGAATGTGTATGTGTGTGCACGTGTTTGCGTAAATGTTTGATTGTGTCTGTGTGTGTGCATAGATGTGTCTATGTCTTCTTGCTTGTGTATGCGCGTATTTGAGAGTGTGTGATTGTGATTGAAGTTACACACACACATACACACACACACACTTCACCTGTATCCCTCATGAAAATGTTTGAAATTCCCTTATGAAACTGACATCGGGTATGTCAGCTAGGAAGTTACCTTAATATAAAGACAAATATTACCTTGAGAACACGCTTCGGTTATTAAATAAACGAATACAAGTGCTAACAGAAATAAGTCGAGAGGTGATACCAACTCTACTAGAAGTCCAAACGATGTATTGTACACTCCACTGCAGGTCATGTCGGAACACCAGACTGACCAACTGTAATGGTCAACACTAGACAGACGAATAGACACAACCATTGTCCTTGCCTTGGACTTATTGATGTGACTTCTCACACGGCCCAGGGGTAATCGATTGAGGCTGTAATTGCCACACCATTAGGTAATGACCTGCTGTGCTGGACAATGCCACAAGTGACCGCTGTTACGCATGGCTTACAGCTTGTGAACTTATATATTTTCTCTGTAACGCAAAACTGTAGTGAAACAAAGTAGCCAAGATACTACTTCAAATGCTATTTCATAAAATATCTTGTTAAAAAGAGTTCTATTAAGTCACTCTTCGACAATGAAAATCGTTAGAATCAAAACGGGTTTTCAGCTGCCGAGCGACAACCACCACCAGTTGTCGTAGTTGTTTAAAGACGCAATCGTCAGTATTCCACCTATATGACGGTAATCTGTAAATAACAAAATGGATCAGAACATAACGTGATTGAAGTCAGGAACATCGATCTAAGCCAACTTGTGTTGACATTGATCAACCAAGTCAGCAAGTCTGACTACCCGATCGCCATCGCTGATTCATAGGACAAGCATAGGTAGCTGAAAACCAGTTCAAACCCGAACTTCGCGTGTACTGTTATACTACGGTACCATATCGCAAAATATACTCATGGAAACAAATAAGGGAACACATGAAAGTACAAGTGTTCCTATATTCTTTTCCAGGCTTTTTCGCATGCTTTGTATTGCAATGTAGGTAAAATTCTGGAAATAAATAAAGGAACACTTGTACTTTCGTGTGTTCCCTGAGTGTATTTCTTCATTTAGATGAGTGTATTTCCTGAAGACAACGGAGAGGCGCCCCTACACTGATGACGCAGTTGTATAGCCTATGCTTAGTCTCAGAAAATATGTAATTTTGATAGAAACTGCATTTGGAATAAAAAGAGCCCCATTGAAGTTTTCGATTCAGATTCTGAGCCAGAAGAAAATCTAGACCTGCTTCATTTAGAGCTTTGCTGTACAGTAATGACAAATTTGAAGGGGAAATTACTTGGTTCTGGGATTGAGAGACAAACTTGGGAAAATCTAGACCTGCTTTATATAGTGCTTATGCATTTTAGTTCGGGCTGGCTGGAAGGGAAGATAATATGGTTCATGAACTAGGTAGTTACAGTGAAACAATCGGGGTGTGCGTGACAAGCATGCAAGTATTACGCCGTTACCGTGGAGGCTAATGAATAATGGTGGATCTGAACGTATCACGGAGCTATTCATTATGGATGTCAGTGTAGCTCAACATTAGCAACAGCACAAACAACGCAGTGGTGGGCTGATAACTACACGGACTACGGCCTCCTTTACGCTGAACACTCTAGGCACAACATGCGATACACGGTATTGATCAACCAAGCAAAGGAGCAATGTCTTGTGTGAATCAATGTAAAGTGAGTGAGTGAGTGAGTTTGGTTTTTACGCCGCTTTTAGCAATATTCCAGCAATATCACGGCGGGGGACACCAGAAATGGGCTTAACACATTGTACCCATGTAGGGAATCGAACCCGGGTCTTCGGTGTGACGAGCGAACGCCTTAACCACTAGGCTACCCCACCGCCCCATCAATGTAAAGCGAAGACGTAGATCGCGTGTTTTTTGTAACAATCTTTGTGTCTTCTTTGAGAGGCATTTTAGAATCTTTGTGATAACTCACAATACTCGGAATTTCAAATACGTTTACCTTTTTCTCATATAATTGTATCCATGTGCCACAAAGGAATACTTGTACACAGCTTGACTTTGAAATGGCAATTATCAATGAAAACATGTCACCCAATGTACTTCCCCGTGTACATGCGCAGTCTGCGCATATCAGCCACTGTTCTATATTTTGTGGCTAAAGCGTTTATTCCGTACAACGTTGACCCGGTTCGATGTTCCCCGTCGTCAGTTTGCTAGAGTGCGTGAGTATAGTTTTATGCCGCTTTTAGCAATATTCCGGGAATAGCACGACGGGGGACACCATTAATTGGCTTCACACATTGTACCCATGTGGGGAATCAGAACCCGAGTCTTCGGCGTGACGAGCGGACGCTTTAACCACTAGGCTATACCACTGCCCTTGCTAGAGTATGTTAAACACGGCGGAAAACTATATTCACTGATGAAACATGCAAGTAATGCTTGGCATGGAATTAATATATAACTTTGGGGACAGGGGAGGTCTTGACGCACAAGGCGCCATATTATACTGTGCAGAGTTGCATCCCTTGGGTGCGCCAGAATTCTATGATCCTATGACTGAGGCTAGTTTGCCAGCACCTTACCCATGCATGTGGGTTTCATTAAGTTGATGAGGTACTCTCCTCCCAAATCATACTGACACGCTGATATATGTTTGATCATTTTTAAAGCGGCAGAAACTCATCTGTTGTTTTGTTTTTAATTTGTTTGTTTGTTTATTTGTTTTCAAAATCCCGCTAACTACGTTTCTTTCTAACATCTTCACAATGAGACGTCGTCCAAAAATATATTTGTTGTTTCAGTTAATTTTATGTTTAGATATAATATAATCGTTATCTCACAACATGTAACGCAACAACGTCGTAAAGACGTCACTGTTGACACGAATCGATACGCCTGTGTTGACTCTTCCTCAACACAATGACCTAGCTACAACACAAAGGACGTCCTTGCCACTGTAACCTTACTGCGTCCATCCCTCGACTTAATGTTTTTTCCTTGCTAAAAAGTCTCTCGACTTCTTCCCCCATCAATACCCACGCCGCTCGTACGACAGTGTTGTAAAATAGGGTGGATAGATTGTTTTGATGGGCCACTCGCTTATACGTCGCGCACCTTTAGGAGGAAGTTATATTTACTTAGAGAATAAGTGAGCATGTATTTGGAGCCTAACTGTCATGGCAGGGTGTTGGTTACCAGACTGGTTATAGTCTGTCACCTGTCCCACCGTCTCAGCTCTGTATATTGAATATACTAGGGTTGGCTTTAGCAAACGTGAGCGTCTAATTGAATGTACTATTAAAATGTGTCGGCCACTCGTGCTGTATACCAGTACTGTCATCTATATACTAGTACTGTCATCTATATACCAGTACTGTCATCTATATACCAGTACTGTCATCTATATACCAGTACTGTCACTCGCACTATATACCAGTACTGTCACCGTGCTATATACCAGTACTGCCATCTATATACCAGTACTGTCATCTATATACCAGTACTGTCATCTATATACCAGTACTGTCACTCGCACTATATACCAGTACTGTCACCGTGCTATATACCAGTACTGCCATCTATATACCAGTACTGTCATCTATATACCAGTACTGTCATCTATATACCAGTACTGTCGCCGTGCTATATACCAGTACTGCCATTTATATACCAGTACTGCCATCTATATAGCAGTACTGTCATCTATATACCAGTACTGTCATCTATATACCAGTACTGTCACTCGCACTATATACCAGTACTGTCACCGTGCTATATACCAGTACTGTCATCTATATACCAGTACTGTCATCTATATACCAGTACTGTCATCTATATACCAGTACTGTCATCTATATACCAGTACTGTCACTCGCACTATATACCAGTACTGTCACCGTGCTATATACCAGGACTGCCACCGTGCTTTATTCCAGTACTGTCATCTATATACAAGTACTGTCACTCGTGCTATATACCAGTACCGTCACCGTGCTTAATACCAGTATTGTCATCTATATACATTTTCTGTCATCTATATAGTAGTACTGCCATCTGTATACCAGTACTGTCATCTAAATACCAGTACTGTCATCTATATACCAGTACTGTCATCTATATACCAGTACTGTCACTCGCACTATATACCACTACTGTCACCGTGCTATATACCAGTACTGCCATCTATATACTAGTACTGTCATCTGTATACCAGTACTGTCATCTATATACCAGTACTGTCACTCGCACTATATACCAGTACTGTCACCGTGCTATATACCAGTACTGTCACCGTGCTTTATACCAGTACTGTCATCTATATAGCAGTATTGTCACCGTGCTATATACCAGTACTGTCACCGTGCTTTATACCAGTACTGTCATCTATATACGAGAACTGTCACTCGTGCTATATACCAGTACTGTCACTCGTGCTATATACCAGTACCGTCACCGTGCTTTATACCAGTATTGTCATCTATATACCAGTACTGTCACTCGTGCTATATACCAGTACTGTCACTCGCACTATATACCAGTACTGCAAACTATATACCAGTACTGTCATCTGTATACCAGTACTGTCATCTGTATACCAGTATTCCCATCTATATACCAGTACTGTCATTATATACCAGTACTGCCATCTATATACCAGTACTGTCATCTATATACCAGTACTGTCATCTATATACCAGTACTGTCATCTATATACCAGTACTGTCACCTATATATCAGTGCTTTCATCTATATACCAGTACTGACATCTATACGCCAGTACTGTCATCGTTTTATAGATACCTGTACTGCCATCTATATACCAGTACTGCCATCTATATACCAGTACTGACATCTATATACCAGTACTGCCATCTATATACCAGTACTGTCACCTATATATCAGTGCTTTCATCTATATACCAGTACTGTCACCTATATATCAGTGCTGTCATCTATATACCAGTACTGACTATATACCAGTACTGTCATCTATATACCAGTACTGTCACTCGCACTATATACCACTACTGTCACCGTGCTATATACCAGTACTGCCATCTATATACTAGTACTGTCATCTGTATACCAGTACTGTCATCTATATACCAGTACTGTCACTCGCACTATATACCAGTACTGTCACCGTGCTATATACCAGTACTGTCACCGTGCTTTATACCAGTACTGTCATCTATATAGCAGTACTGTCACCGTGCTATATACCAGTACTGTCACCGTGCTTTATACCAGTACTGTCATCTATATACGAGAACTGTCACTCGTGCTATATACCAGTACTGTCACTCGTGCTATATACCAGTACCGTCACCGTGCTTTATACCAGTATTGTCATCTATATACCAGTACTGTCACTCGTGCTATATACCAGTACTGTCACTCGCACTATATACCAGTACTGCAAACTATATACCAGTACTGTCATCTATATACCAGTACTGTCATCTGTATACCAGTACTGTCATCTGTATACCAGTATTCCCATCTATATACCAGTACTGTCATTATATACCAGTACTGCCATCTATATACCAGTACTGTCATCTATATACCAGTACTGTCATCTATATACCAGTACTGTCATCTATATACCAGTACTGTCACCTATATATCAGTGCTTTCATCTATATACCAGTACTGACATCTATACGCCAGTACTGTCATCGTTTTATAGATACCTGTACTGCCATCTATATACCAGTACTGCCATCTATATACCAGTACTGACATCTATATACCAGTACTGCCATCTATATACCAGTACTGTCACCTATATATCAGTGCTTTCATCTATATACCAGTACTGTCACCTATATATCAGTGCTGTCATCTATATACCAGTACTGACATCTATATACCAGTACTGACATCTATATACCAGTACTGTCAAGGTTTTATAGATACCTGTACTGCCATCTATATACCAGTACTGCCATCTATATACCACTATTGTCACCGTACTTTATGTCAATAATGTCATCTTTAAACACCAATGCATTCACGCACACAACAACCAACACATACACATGTATATACGCACGTACACACACATGCATGCACACACAAACACACACAAACACACTGGCACACACGCTCAAGCACAGTGACACCTACATAGCTAAACGCACACGCACACGCACACTTTGACATGCCTGCCGACACACAAGCACACATGCATCCCTGCAGTTTGTACAACATACTTTACTAACAAGACTGCGTTGGGATCGTCCATGGTGACATTTGCTAATCCACGGTTACAACGGTCCTTAAGAACTTTAGTTTATTTTTCTTGTTAAAAGGATTCACCAGAGACCATATAATATTACATGGTCTCTGGATTCACCCATTCAACTTTCCTGCTTCCATTCCATCACCATCACGACTTGAGCACATACTATTAAGATACAGAGATCTTTGCTCATTAAGAACATGAAGTAATTATTACAAACGTACAAATAATAATTAGTGTATTACTAATCGTGTACCACGTAAATAAAAATAATGATATCTCGACACATGTAAACAAACGCTTCCACAAGGCCTCCACATGTGTGTTTTCCGTGATGCTGACAGCGTTAAAGGGCAAGAGGGTATTTACCATGACGTCACCATTGTTTTACAACTAACGTTATTATATCATTTCCGGAAACCTGTTTGTGCTTGTGTTCAAACCCACGCGAGACCTCTTAATTCTGCAGCAGCGTCCAGCGGCGTCATCTCACACCCATTCAATCCACACACACACACACTCCCGACAGGCAGCCGCTTGCAGGTTAGTATTGCAGAATGTGCGAGATCGTGAGAGAATGTCCCCTCTCCATGTTCTCGTCGGGGACGAGACGACATGGGATCAAGTCGCGTATTTCATCCTTACCGAAATAACTCTTATCCAAAAGGGTCATTGTGTTTTATCATTGTCAATTCCGAGGTCCCCAAGTCAAATATTTGAGGGAGGGAAGTCAGTCGATGGGTATGTTGCGGAGCAGGACTCGGGTTGCGGAGCCGCATGCCGCTCATGACGTTGTGTTTCCCCCTCCCACACCCACGTGTTACAATGCCGCCTCGGGGGACAGGAGAACACTCCTGCCACTTCGACCTTTGCTTCTGATGCATGGTAAACTACAACTCCACTATGATCATCTGGACCATTATGTTTCTATCCTTTAGGTACTCACATTCAGAACCCAACGATATCCACGTATTATTTAAATGTGGATCACTATGTCGAAGTATTTTGTGACTGTGCATCACTATGTCGTAGTATTATGTGACTGGATCACAATGTCGAAGTTTTATGTGACTGTGGATAACTATGTTCAAGCATTATGTGTCTTTGGATCACTATGTCGAAGCATTATGTGACTGTGGATGACTATGTCCTAGTAATAATATGTGACTGTGCATCACTCTGTCGAAGTTTTATGTGACTGTGGATGACTATGTCGAAGTATTATGTGACTGTGGATAACTATGTTCAATCATTATGTGACTGTGGATGACTATGTCGAAGCATTATGTGACTGTGGATGACTATGTCCTAGTAATAATATGTGACTGTGCATCACTCTGTCGAAGTTTTATGTGACTGTGGATGACTATGTCGAAGTATTATGTGACTGTGGATAACTATGTTCAAGCATTATGTGACTGTGGATAACTATGTTCAAGCATTATGTGACTGTGGATGACTATGTCGAAGCATTATGTGACTGTGGATCACTATGTCGAAGCATTATGTGACTGTGGATCACTATGTCGAAGCATTATGTGACTGTGGATCACTATGTCGAAGTTTTCTGTGACTGTGGATCACTATGTCGAAGCATTATGTGGCTGTGGATCACTCTGTCGAAGCATTATGTGACTGTGGATCACTATGTCGAAGTTTGATGTGACTGTGGATCACTATGTCGTAGTATTATGTGACTGTGGATCACTATGTCGTAGTATTATGTGACTGTGGATGACTATGTCGAAGTATTATGTGACTGTGGATCACTATGTCGTAGTATCATGTGACTGGATAACTATGTCGAAGTATTATGTGACTGTGGATCACTATGTTCAAGTATCATGTGACTGTGGATCACTATATCGAAGTATTATGTGACTGTGGATCACTATGTCGAAGCATTATGTGACTGTGGATCACTATGTCGAAATATTATGTGACTGTGGATCACTATGTCGTAGTATTATGTGACTGTGGATCACTATGTCGTAGTATTATGTGACTGTGGATGACTATGTCGAAGCATTATGTGACTGTGGATCACTATATCGTAGTATTATGTGACTGTGGATGACTATGTCCTAGTATTAATATGGGACTGTGCATCACTCTGTCGAAGTTTTATGTGACTGTGGATAACTATGTTCAAGCATTATGTGACTGTGGATCACTATGTCGAAGCATTATGTGACTGTGGATCACTATGTCGAAGCATTATGTGACTGTGGATCACTATGTCGAAGCATTATGTGACTGTGGATAACTATGTTCAAGTATCATGTGACTGTGGATCACTATGTCGAAGCATTATGTGACTGTGGATAACTATGTTCAAGTATCATGTGACTGTGGATCACTATGACGAAGTGTTATGTTAAGATGGATCACTAGATGCAGCTATTATATGACTATACTGACCGCATTTTTAGCAACAATGACTATATCTCGCAACATCCAGTTATATAGTGACTGTGTCTCACTTGATCCAAGTTCTGGGTCACGTCTATCACTGGATTGTCTGATTGAGACTCGTTACAAAAGAGTTATCTCACCCATACACGCGCACGCACGTATATACACAGCACAAAATCCAAATAACGACCCGAACAATGCGTAATTTCAAAGACTGAACTATTCTGGACTAGACATTAAAATGCCTTCTACTCATTTTGCATATTTTCTTGGGACTGCATGGCTTTTAGCGGTGTACAAATGTCACATTCATTTCCTTTTCAATCAGCCATATTCACAAGCAACTGTGTAAACGACGCTGTACCTGCCCAGCCATGCATACAGTGACTACTCAATCAAAGAAGTTATATAAACCTCTATATAAACAGTTGTATTAATAACATACATATTGGAATGTCAAGGTCAGCAGGTTCCTGTCGGTACCAGTTCGCTCAAACCCACTTAACGAAAATACGCTTGACCTGTGTATTTGGAGACAGAAC
Organism: Haliotis rubra; assembly: GCF_003918875.1. Taxonomy (NCBI): domain Eukaryota; kingdom Metazoa; phylum Mollusca; class Gastropoda; order Lepetellida; family Haliotidae; genus Haliotis; species Haliotis rubra. The sequence goes on from NW_025765255.1 coordinate 70,714, forward strand.
AAAACAAAAACAAAGTAGTTAATCTGTATATGTGTATCCGAGTTGCCTGGCTACCAACACAGTGGAAGTACTCCACGGTTATCAGATCCGGGGTGAACAAACAGATAGCTTTTGTGCACGCTATAGTCGCTAGCCCTGTTCGTAATGTGCTCTCCCCGTCAACGAGACGCCCGGTTCAATGAGGCATGCATTTTCCGTCTTAAAGATTATTCTGCGGATCCACTGGTGAGATATCCGCATGATCGCCTTCGCCATGTTCCTTAATATGAATGGCGTCATAACTGTCCACAATGGCCTTGAAATTACACATCCACTCCAACCGTTACACGCAAAACCCGTGGAGATCCGGGTTAGAATTGGTCTTCAGCAACTCATGTTTGTCGTAAGAGGCGACTAACGGGATCGAGTGGTCAGGCTCGCGGACTTGGTTGACACATGTTATCGGTTCCCAATTGCGTATATCGATGCTCATGTTGTTGATCACTGGATTGTCTGGTCCAGACTCGAATATTTACAGACTGCCGCCATACAGCTGGAATCATTTATCATGAGCGGTTGCGTGTAGTGGGAATAACTGATACCTGAATTGCACAAGGTTCCTGGCGTGTGTTTGGGTGTCCATCGTAGGACAGTCACTGAGTACCAGCATATTGGCAGTCCCAGGCAGCGATCACGTTGAGGAAGTCCACGAGTAACGTCACGTCGGCAGTATAATCACGTCTGTCTGGTCACAGACGTCAACGTTGACATCCTGCAGCATCTCTGGCTTACGTCCTTTCAGTGCAGGGACTTGGGAATCGATGGCTACGGTGTCAAACTGCACGTCCCTTTGCCTCGGCATTCAATAGCTCGTCTGGTGTGGTGGTCAAGACTTGGGATGGTTCAGGTCACGGGATTGGGGGTTGGTCATTTTAACAGACGGTGTTTATACTGACGTCATGTTGGAACGTGAGCAAATATTGTTCAACGTTCATCAATCGGTGATATTAACGTTAGACTGTCCATATTTTTCTGTGTTTAACCCCACCCCCACTCTCTCTCTCTCTCTCACACACACACACACACACACACCACCATCACCACACCACACACACACACACCACCACACCACCTTGAATGTTCATTCTGACGTGAAATAGTAACAACTTTTCGTACCTTTTTTACCTCAGTCCGGGCGGTGGGGTAGCCTAGTGGTTAAAGCGTTCGCTTGTACGCAACATAGGTACAATGGGTGAAGCCCATTTCTGGTGTCCCACACCGTGATATTGCTGGAATATTGCTAAAAGCGGGTAAAACTAAGCTCAATCACTCACTCACTCTTACCTCAGTCATTCCCCCGCTGTGAAAATGTATGCCCGGATGTCGTAAAAAATACTCTTACTCTTACATTTCATACGTTAATATTTCTTTATTTATAGATGTTTTGAATAATGTTTCCGAAGTGAAATCGACACAATCTACTTTATGAATTGAGTATTCTACAGTTTCACTAAAGTTTCACAATCGGTGAAAAACAGTTTTACTGTCCCTGCCGATCCGCTCTCCTGCTGGTATGGTTGGAGGTATAATCATATAAAAAAAACTACGAATGCCCTAACAGTGCACGGGGGCGGTCAGTGAGTTTAGTTTTACGCCGTCCGCGCTCAGCAATATTCCAGCAATGCTGCGTCGGTATGTAAATAATCGATTCTGGACCAGACAATCCAGTGATCAACATCATGAACATCGATCTACGCAACTGGGATACGATGTCATGTGTCAACCAAGCCAGCGAGCCTGACCACCCGATCCCATTAGTCGCCTCTTACGACAAGACCAATTCTAACCCGGATCTTCACGGGTTCTGTACATCACAGTTTACCTGTAATAATTTGACAGGTGCATTGTACCGTGATCAAGTTTTACGTCTCGAACCCCACTTCATCTCATCTGTTCCTAGGAGGACAGGGCGGTGGGTAGCCTAGTGGTTAAAGCGTTTGTCTTAACGTCGAAGACCGGGTTCGATTCCCCATTTGTAACAATGTGTGAGACCCATTCTTATCCCCCTTCCCCTCCCTCCTCCTCGTGATATTGCTGGAGTATCGCTAAAGCGACGTAACATCATACCCCTTCACTCACTTCATAGAAGAGCAGATTACGCACGACAACGCCAGACCAACTGTATTAAGGAATACCAGGAAATAGAGCCAGAGCAAATCTTTGTAAAGGCGGGCGGTGGGGTAGCCTAGTGGTTAAAGCGCTCGCTCGTCACGCCGAAGATCCGGGTTCGATTCCCGACATGGGTACAGTGTGTGAAGCCCATTTCTAATGCTCCCCGCCGTGATATTGCTGGAATATTGCTAAAAGCGGCGTAAAACTAAAATCACTCGCTCCTGTCAGTATCTGTTTAAAAGCTAATAACAACTCACTCACCTTCTAAGGGCATAACACTGGGTGCAATCTGTAATTAGGTCATAGCACAATTTACTTAGTTCCCGTAACGTAATGTCTTCCTCGAGGAGGTTTCTGTGAAAATACTACTGTCATTGCGTGGTAAAAAGCTAACCACTACAAGAAAGGTTGTCATTTCTGTTATTATTTATCAGCAACTCACCAAACAACACATGTGTCCGCACAGACAACATCAACTGATACAGCGTTATACAGTTTCTAAAATGGATGCATGAATAGATTTCATTCTGAAAATGAGGAAAATACGGGTCCAGGATGTTTGTTCAGGTTTGTGAACTCTGAGATAATTAATTACAAACATAAAAGAATGAAATTACCCATTGACGTCATTATTGTGATACAGTGACGATCATGACGTTGTTGGTATTGTTTCTGCGCATCGAACTTTAACCTCCTTTAAGCTCTTTCCCCATGTTTTCGACACATCCGAAAGGAACATCAGATGGAATTGCTGCTCATGTTTTAATGAAACAATTAAATAGAAACTAAATAGTATAGAAACAGCTCGTTCAATTGAAATCGGATGGACGAAGAACCCCACGGTTTCTGTAAAATGTTTGCTGTAACAGATTGTCTTCTGAGGGTATTACCTCACAGCTGCGGTTACAAGATCAACAGGGCGGTGGGGTAGCCTAGTGGTTAAAGCGTTGCCTCGTCACGCCGAAGACCCGGGTTCGATTCCCCACATGGGTACAATGTGTGAAGCCCATTCTGGTGTCCCCCGCCGTGATATTGCTGGAATATTGCTAAAAGCGGCGTAAAACTAAACTCAGTCAGTCAGTAGAAGGTCAACAAGATTGTGTTGCTTGAAGTTTATGCATTTCGTTCAGACGGGCGACCGATGTGGATGTGACGTACAATCCGTAGCATCGCAGATTGGTAAATTGACAGATGTCCAGTACGTGTGGAGCTCTGTGTATGTGTGTCAGTGTGTAGGGCTGTATGTGTGTGATGTTGCAGTGCAGAGAACATGATGTGAGTCTTATGTATGGTTTGTCATAGGCGGCCCTGAAAGTTTGTTAAATGACCATTGAAAGTCTCGTGAAAATGAAGTGTGCATCCCCACATTCTCAAGAGTGCACTCACACGCACGCACGCACAAACGCACGCACGCACGCGCTCACACACACACACACACCACCCTTTCTTAAAAAGCTGTAACCGCCCCTGTTTTTGTAACGTGTTTGAGATTTTGTTCGTGTGTGTGTTTGTGTTTATTGTGTGTGTGAGAGTGCACGCGCATGCATGCGTCCACATGAAACTGAAACTGCAATGGAAACAAGCGTACGCAAACAAACTAGTCAGGATTCTTCCGGTTCTATCTAATCAAGGCATCTACATTGATACAGTTTCGTAGTCAATGTCCGACAGGAATAAGAAACAAACTCCGTGTGATCAGTGTACTATCTGTATCCCTACAACGCCATCCTCTACTGTTTATTTCTGTAATGAGTATAGTTGCAATGTCCAAAATGCCAGGCATTAAGCAAGAGTGAGTGTGTGAGTGAGTTTAGTATTACGCCGCTTTTGGCAATATTCCAGCAATATCACGGCGGGGGACACCAGAAACGGGCTTCACACATCTGGGCAATTGAACCCGGGTCTTCAGCGTGGTGGCATTATGCAAGACATGTTATACTTGGGTTTACACTTCTAGTACTCTTTGGAGTGGTGTCCCATCTGGAACTCGAACCCACACTCTCAGATTAAGGCACCTAATCGCCAGCCCTCAACGATGACAAATAATATAATATATTGCATTTGAATTGCATTTCTAAAAGGCATTGTGTATTCGTATACAAATATCATGGTTGCCTGCCTTAACGTTTCTGTTTATCTCCACACAGTGAAGGTTTCAGTAATGTTTGTAATTTTATGGCGATTATGTTTATAAACATAATTTAAGAACCATTTTCTTTAAAATGTGTTAATTTCAGGGACTAGTTGTTAGTCAAGATACATCCATGTGTGTATGGTAATACGATCCTGATCACTGGATTGTCTGGTTCAGACTCGATTATTTACTGACCGCCTCCTTATGGCTGGAATATTGTTTGTGCGGCAAAAAACAACAAAAACAACTATCCAAGCTATATAATCTAGAAATTGTGATTTATACTAATAATCGTTGCCTTTAGAGACTATCGATATTGAGCATGTTGTTTTACCAAGCCGCGGCAGATATGGACGTCGAGGTTGATGCAGTGCAAAGCCCTCCTGGTTTGTATACTGCGCTGGGCTGTTTACTGGCGCGGGATGAGTGTCTAATGACAAACGATCTGTCACTCTAGTTGGATGAAGCGTTGTTTTTTCCTCAAAACCAATTTCTACAGATCCGTATCGCTTTAGAACAACATCAATGCATTGTTTAATAAATTTATGGAAACAGGATCGAAAAGAATATTTCGATTGCTTCATTTATTGCCATCAATCGATACAGATAGTCAATGATTGATGAAGCAATTCCGATGGGTGTATTGGGTCATTCAGTATGAGAGTCTTGGGGGAGTTTGGTCCTAGAACAGAAAGAATAGCCCACGACTTTCGAGAAACCAGATATTTGCTTCCCGGAAAGAATGAATGGCGTTAGCTTCGAGCTACCTTCATTTACAAGGAACATAATATTCCGACATCAGAGGTTCGGGCTGACTATTCAGTATTCTCATTACTCTATTACTTTGTTATTTATTGCCATTTATAAGAAAGAAGACTTACTGTTCAGGTGATTTAATATGGTGACGCAGGGTTCCTTGTACACAGGACGGTAGGGTAGCCTTGTGGTTAAAGCGTTCGCTCGTCACGCCGAAGACCCGTGTTCGATTCCCCACATGGGTACAATGTGTGAAGCCCATTTCCTGGTGTCCCCCGCCGTGATATTGCTGGAATATTGCTAAAAGCGGCGTAAACTCACTCACTTCTTATACACATGAATCCTGCGACGTGAGGCGGAGAGTAAATGAATGGGTGACCTTCTCTGGTGGTTTTACTACCGAGATGCTCTTTATCCTGCCCTACACAAGACAGTTGACTTTGTTCTAAATCTGTTTCCTAAACAGTGAATGGGTACCCGGTAGGATGCGATGGTAATGTGAATAACCATTATAAGGCGTCTTGCACTGAATGGTTCCCAACTTGAGTGAAACTGGTCTCTATCATCATAAATTGTAGCTATGTGGTTAATACCAAAGAATAGGTTGCAACCTTATGACGCCATTACCCGACAGTGCGTGTTCATTTTATCAATCACTGGTTATATTAGTCCAGGTTCAGTCCAGGATCAGTTTGCCGTGATATGAATGTAGCCCTCATTTTGATAACTACAATGCGATGCCCTGCTAACGCACTGTTTTCCATGATATCGTCCCACTTTCGTTAACAACACTTTACTGTCATCGCAGGACTATCATTATCATCGTTGTTTTCTTTTAAAGCTGCTTGAGTAGAATATTTTGATGACCCGTGAAGGTCCGGGTTAGAATTGATCTTCAGTAACCCATGCTTTTCGTAAGAGGCGACTAACGGGATCGGGTGGGCAGGCTCGCTGACTTGGTTGACACATGTCATCGGTTCCCAATTGCGAAGATCGATGCTCATGCTGTTGATCACTGGATTGTCTGGTTCAGACTTGATTATTTACAGACCGCCGTCATATAGCTGGAATATTGCCGAGTGCGGCATAAAACTAAACTCACTCACTCACTCCAAAGCTTGATGTTGTCCCTGTGATACAATACGCCCTCAAAAGTGAGTAATCAGTATCAAGTTTCTGACATTTTTTAGCGTGGATTTGTCAACCACCAATGAGCAGCAGCGTTGTTGTGCCAATCCACCAATCAGTGGCGACGTTGTTTGTCCACTACCAATGAGCAGCAGCTTTGTTGTGCCAATCCACCAATCAGTGGCGACGTTGTTTGTCCACTACCAATGAGCAGCAGCGTTGTTTTGTCAATCCACCAATCAATCAGTAACGGCTTGTTTTTCTTCGACCCACCAACCAGGAGCGGTGTTGTTTCAATAAGCACTGCCGTCATACAGCTGAATATTGCTGAGAACGGCGTTAAACAACCAACAAATCAATTAGCACCGTAATAAATTCATAACATCTTAACAAATCGATGACGCTTAATCGTGACGACATAAAGATAAATGGTGTTTACACATCTGAGGTAGGTCGAAGTGGCTATCAGTACTAGTCACACACACGTGGACTGGGCAGTGTTTGCCCTCAACCCTGAAAAGCTGCAGGCCCTAAGGACCCAGAACCATAAAAAGTTATGGGTCCTGATCAGAATGTGTAGGCCCTATATTTTAATATGGAAATGATACTCTTAGTTATTGGGTATGAAAAAACTGTCGGCCATAAGGACCTGCAGAAAACAAAAGCTGTGGGTCCGAGTGGTTTTCAGTCGGCTTCGGGCCTAAGGACCGCTGTTCGAACGCTGGGACTGGGTCCGGTATTGTAAAACCTGGCACGGATATCAGTTAGGGTCAATACATACAATGAGTCCCCCACACGGCAGTGTTTGGCTAATGTTCACTCTAATGGCGCTTACGACAAGGACATTTGGCTCGACGACAAACTGTACTACAATTTCGCAATTTAAGGACGATAAATGTGGGATGGGCTGAAAAAGAGTTGAAATGAGGTTAAGCATTTCCTCTAGTGTAAATATTATAGTTTTGAATATTAACGCGACAAAAATGGATCTTACCGATCGAAATTGTGGTCAAGAGGCTAATATATTTTGCAAGTAAATATATGATACAATAATACAATCACGATGATGATGTACTTTTCGGTATGCCCATTCTGTGAACATACACAGACGATTTAACTCGAAGCGGAATTCAGACAGTTAAAGAATATCGACGCACCACCTACTTGTCTGTGTCAGTCTTGCACAACAAATAACTACAGATAATAGCTTTACCGTCGCCGTTGTTCATCATAATCTGATTGTATTTCCATACAGTTAAAATACCGAGATTACATACATGAATGCAAAAAGTTTTAAATTGTCTGCGTGAATGTGTGTTCAGATTGCCAAAGCAACCAAACATAAGCACCATATTAGGTAATCTGTAGATCAGCATTTCTTTAAACGCTTTGGTGATTTTGGTCAATGACTTTATGAAGATGAAATATGATTGCTGAAATATGAGTATTAGATCAAGGACATGTCTATGATTTGCAAGCTGAAACTATTGTGTTCTTCAGTGCTATGAATAGATGTAGTGGAGCGTGTGAGAGTGTATCATGACAACTCCAGTGGGTAAACGTTCTGGTAGATTTCAGTGTGTTGTGAAATATGGAAACTGATATGCTCTTAGTGAGCATGAATGACTTACTTGGAGACGATGATGGTGGGAGGATACTGGAGTGATGCATACAGCGTTACATCGCGTGGAGTAACATTAATACTGATATGCGATCAGTGTATACACTGAATGGGTAACATTCAGCGGAGACCTCCTAGACAGTGACAAACAGCGTAACCAGTGATACAGTTACTATGTATGTAGGTACCCACGTTACCTTATACATCAAAGAGACGGTGGGGTAGCCTAATGGTTAAAGCGTAAGCTCGTCACGCCGAAGACCCGGGTTCGATTCCCCACATGGGTACAATGTGTGAAGTCCGCCGTGATGTTGCTGGAATATTGCTAAAAGCGGCATAAAACCAAATTCAGTCAGTCAGTCAGTTATGCATCATAACTGAATGCAATGTCATATAGTCGTAATTACAGCTTCACATCGTTGTGTCAAAGTTAGCACTTCGAGTAAACCGAGGTTTGACACAACCGAAAAGGTGGGGTGGCCTAGTGGTTAAAGCGTTCGCTCGTCACGCCGAAGACCCGGGTTCGACTTTCCACATGGGTACAATGTGTGAAGCCCATTTTTTGGTGTCCCCTGCCGTGATATTGCTGAAATATTGCTAAAAGCGGCGTAAAACTAAACTCACTCACTCACTCACTCACTCACAACCGAAAAGGCATAAATGTAAAAAAGACAACATAGGAACAAGGTGTTAATTTGAGACTATTATAACTTCTACACATCGACGCTCGACAAAACAGTGTTTGACTAACCTGGGTTTTTTTAAGAAGGATCTGGTATCACCAGCTTCCGAGAAGGAGCTAGGAAGGTTTTTTCTAATAATATAAAGGAAAGCGCGGTAGCCAAGTGTTCCCTCATAACACCGAAGAATCGGGTTCGATCCCGGGCACAAACTCTATCTACTGTCTTCCGCCGTGATATTGTTAGAAAATTGCTAAACGCAACCATAGCCACTGTCATACTGTGCTGATCATTAAGAGGGTTAACTGGTTCAAATTTGCTCTGATATCTACTCTGGGGAGCATCGTTTATACCTATAGCGGGCATAGTGTTAGTACAATGGCATGTGTCTTAACCCTTATACGTCCGGGGCAACATTTCGGCAAGACCCTCTACTACCCTTTACTCCCCCATCTGGAAGTTTGATTGGTCGTTGTTATTGAAAAGGGCGGGTAAGTTAAGATCGCGAGAACCACGGTAAGGGACTGGTGTAGATTTGCCTAACTGTGAGCCCTGGGGGTATAGAGGGTGGTACTCTTATGCATTTTGTGTGATTGGAAGAGCAGGGCACGCTGACCCTTACCGCGAACACTTTGTGATTATCAGTATGCAATTTTTAAACTTGTCATCAATAATTTCCCTCAATAGCCCAGTGGCGTCTGTTTCGGCAGATAATCGATACGGTTATTCTTCTGACACGGGCGTTTTTTGTATTTACATAGTGAACCGGATATGTGTGCAGTATTTGAGCAGTGCGTGTGATTAGCCACGAGTCCGGTTAGGTAGCTATCGTTCAAGTACCGTTAAGTCTCCGTGAGCTGCGTGGATTATCTCGACAGAGATCCACTCCGTCTCATAGATCGCAGTATCTAGGTTCATTCAGATAGGTATGTCTGTCATTTACAGATACGAATCTAAAATGCGTTTGTTATTTTTCTTTCTTTTATTCATATACTAATAACAAAATATACACCGTTGGCAAATTATATGTAACACATGTGGAAGTGTTAATTACAGGTGACATTACCAAATATACTGGCCACATAAAGAAACTGTGCACATAGAAAATATAAATATAGGCACACAGCGTCTTTATACATAATTACATTCGTGAACATAGCAAGTAATTGAGACAATCAAATGCTCATGCACGTGCCAGGCGATGTGACGTCATTGACGGTGGCCTATGGCCTTACAATGTGTTACTGCACGTGCAGCCCGTGCAGCTGCACACAGCATGTGAAATTCTGAAATTGCTGTCACTGTCGAAAGCTTGATCTTTGGTCATTCAAACGTTCACAAATTCACATGAGAAGTCACATGCACACCATGCCAAGATTAACATCTGCTCAACGTCATGAAGCCATTGGAATGGTTCGAGCAGGAATGAGCCCACAACAGGTGGCAGCACATTTCCAATGCCATCGTAACACGATATCTGCATTGCTCAGGCGTTATCGAAACAGTAATGACGTCGCCAACCACCCACGTTCTGGTCGCTCCCGACGTAACGACGCCAAGACTCGACAGATGGATTCGGGTGACTCATCTCAGATAAAGGTTCCAGACAGCAGTGACCACGTCCAAGATCATTCCCCAAGCCTTCAATGCTCATTTGGTAGCCTCTATATGCATCTTCGATGCACTACTGTGCTTCACCCCCTACTCGATTTTGAACTTCTGACGTCATCGTTACGGATATTGTTCATGTTCTTTTGACATTTTGTTGTGGTCCGATACTTCAGCTTATAAAGTGTCTACATCAATTTGTCTTGGGTGTGTTGTATTCCAATTCTGAAGGCATTTTCTGTGTGCACAGTTTCTTTTTGTGGCTAGTATAGATTAAGAATGTTACGAATAATAATACAGTGTATATGAAAGTTTAACTTACTAAAAAGGTTAGCATTACTGAACTATTATGCAAATTTGTACACGTTGATAAGTATACTTACTCAACCCTTTTGCTTATTAGAATAAGATAAAATGTAAATACCGGTAGTAAAGCCCAACGTATGTACCTTTGTTTTATTTGATGTTGAATTTGTACCAAACTGTGTAGCATAATTACCTTTCTTCATTTGATTTATAAACCTTATTTGAAAAATAATTATATAGTAACGAAAATATACAATTATGTAATTATAAAAAAAAATCCCTGTAATGATCACTGATATTGAAAACGGTCAGTATTGTTTGGTTTTGTTGACAAAGGTATGACTGTAATATCGTTTAAGCAGGTGAGATTGGCATTGTGTGCTTCACAGGTGAGATTCAGTAACAAAGCACTAACTATTGCACTGAAGTGCGAACGTGCCTGTTCATAATGTTATTCGTATTAAAAGTGCACCTATAATTGATTGAATCACACTCATTGTGCTCTACAGCAAGTTACAATAATCAAGTGGTGTTAGCTCATGATGAAATATTTCCTCTTATAATCGTCTCGGTAAATATATGTTGCAATTACATTTACAATTACCTGCATAGCTAAGTAAGCTGTACTTCCGCCACCGGCCAACTGTAATGCTAATTTGATTGTTTGCGGAGAACATCTATCAAGTTGTAATATTGCTAACTTTGACAAATTAGTACCTTCAGCACTACATGTATATTCAAATGTAATATAATGTCATCATAATAATTATGCTTAACATTAAACATGTAAAACTACGGGAATAATACATTTATGAATGTCTATCATACACAGACCATCTTTTAAAGGCTACTAAAAGCAGTTTATCCGTTGCATCTTGTTTTATGTGACATTGATATAAAATACATGACTGCTTCTAGAGCTAAATTGGCGCTGATATGTCAGAAAAGAAACTTTCCGTGTTTCTTAATCTAATATTTTATATTTCTTTATCAAGTTGAACCTTCTTTATCCGAACCTCCGTTCAACTCAAACCCCACTTCCATATTCCAAACCTCACCCCACAAACTCCAGGTGTTGCGTGCCACTTACTCTTCAATATAGCCCAACTATAAGCTTTTTCTTTGCGGTTGCTGTTCACAAGGAGACGAAATATTTATTTAAGCAGTACCTAATGTCAGTATCTTCACGGGGGTGCGGCTGTGATTATAGGAGTAGGCAGAACGTGTTCATGTTTACACTATAGTAGATATTGCAAAATACCCAGCACTGTTATCCTAAGGTGTTGTGGTAACGAAGTTTAACTTACAGCACTTCAGACACGAGTTTGACGAGTTTGTGCGTGAACACGTGCCTCATTCTCTCAAACAGCTACAAGCACACACATGTAGACAGACCACCTAACATATGAGTATATTAGCTGCAAAATAAACAAAATAGTTAGAATAAGTCTCTATCTCTGTCTCTCTGTCTCTCTCTCTCTCTCTCTCTCTCTCTCTCTCTCTCTCTCTCTCTCTCTCTCTCTCTCTCTCTCTCTCTCTCTCTCTCTCTCTCTCTCTCTCTCTCTCTCTCTCTCTCTCTCTCAGCCTGATCCTTATGGGGGCGGTGGGGTAGCCTAGTTGTTAAAGCGTTCGCTCGTCACGCTGAAGACCCGGGTTCGATTCCCCACATGGGTACAATATGTGAAGCCCATTTCTGATATTGCTGGAATATTGCTAAAAGCGGCGTAAAACCATACTCACTCACGCTCTCTCAATCCGTCTATCTATCTATCTATCTATCTATCTATCTATACCTATCTATCTATCTATCTATCTCTCGGTGTGTTGACTCATGTCTGAGATACAAGTATAAACACGTGTATCTGTACAACTCCTTGAAACGTTCACGCTCACAACCTGACGGTCGATTCCAACATTCCAATGGCTATAGAACTTTTCCTGAACGTTCCCTGAACTTCTCAAACGCATTGGAACATGCAGCCGGCCATGTGGAACGCTTTCCTACCGTCCATAACGAGGACAGGCTCGTTGATCTCTTGTCCCTATATTGTTCCATTGTCCATGTCGGCCGCAATGAATGCTGCACATACCAACTGATCTTTCACACTGGACTGTTACGCTGTTGCTAAGGCCATAAATAAGAATATCGACCTGCAAATCATTTATTGAAGATTGCCCCAACAGAGGTTAGCTAGCCAATACCAGACCAACACCACGCCGTTAGAATACGTCAGCTTTGTACTATGTGCTTACAGAAGAGCAATTGATATTTAATTGAAGGTCATATCGACATAATTTCCCCCTACAGTCATTGAGTGGAGGTGAATGCCAATATCGAAGAATTGGATTTACAGAACTATCCCGAGGACGCACGTTAAGAAAACCTTTTTATCGTAATCCATAGGTCATTTGTCGTTAAATGTGGTTGACGTAGATATACACTAAACGCCAAAAGAAACGTTACCCTCCTTCCTTAATGACGGAGGTACCTATCTTCAGCTGGCGTTGTGATGCGTGGACGTCCACTTCTTGGTCTGTCTACGGTGACCCCAGTCTGTCTGAAGCCCTATATGTGTTATAACCGTTTCACTTTTTATTGTATAAATTGTTTTCGTCACGATATGGCTGAGATATTGCCGATGTGACGTTAAATATTAACTCACTCACTCTTATAACCGTGATACGGTGGCATCCGAGGGCGTTGGCAACAGCATTGTATGTCGACCTCATCTGCAGCATCCCAATGGCTCTTTCTCTCCCTTCAGCTGTTAATCGTGGCATATTTCTCGTACTTGTGTATCAGATCATGTCTGCTAGTCTCTCTTTATACCCTATTAAATCATTCCACATGTGAAATGGATGTAAATACTTCTTGAATATTGCTGCGTTTTGGCGATTGATATTGCTATGTGTAAACAGAAAATGGAAAAGTGTTACTTTGCAAGCCAAAATATTAACAAAGATAATTTTAGATGTTTCTAAACATTTTTTCACAATATCAAAGACACGTTTTACTTGTTGTCACTAATGCAAATCAGCAGAAAATGTTTTAACAGACTGAAATCATAGAAATGATTATTTTACAATTTTACACACTCAGTATCAGTTGTTGCTTGTTTTAATAGTTGAAAAATGGTGACTTTAAATGGTTTATCATTGTCCCAAAGCAGAATTTTATTTCAACCTTTCTTTTGGACATCAAAATCACTATTATTAGTTTATTTCGGCATGGACGAATATAGGACAATTTAAATCTTCTGAAAAAGATGCATTTCACCTAAATATGAGTGCATTTGAGAATTTTGTTTTTCGTGATTTGCATAAAGCTGTGTTGTTAAGCTTTCTTGTAAACTAAAACCTTCTAAAATATCTTTGATAGTTTTTCAGTAATTCATAAAGGTAGGAGGGTAACGTTTCTTTTGGCGTGTAGCGTAGACACAGCATGCCTTCAAATGTTCAGTACAGTTTTCTGAAAATGAAAGCAAACGAAGTTCACTGAGAAAACAATATGTGTATTTCACATAAGCTATATTTGGAATTACAATTTCTTAGTAAAGTACAAATTCTAGTACTTTTTTGGGTTGAGTCCCATCCGGGATTCGAACCCACACCCTCAGAGTCAGGCACCTGATCGCCCGCCACAAAGTCAGCCACCTAACCCGCTCAGCCACCGCGACTTCCACATGTTACATTTGACCACTTTCTAAAATGGCATTGTGTAATCAATATGTGTATTGTTGAACATACCAATTAAAACGACTGTAAACCGCTTGGACCACTAGCCTTCGAGTTTAAGTGTTCAAACCATAATTTGAGAATAGGGATCGTTCATAATTTGTGGCTAGGGGAAGGGAGAGGGGGGTTTGATGATGATGATTTTAAGGGGGGTCACCCATTTTGTTCTGGGGTGGTAGGGGTCATCAATTTCGTACATAATAATATTGAAAAATTATGCTTAAAAATATGGGAAGGGGGAGGTGAATCATTGATTTTGTACATGGCATGGGGGTCACTTACTTTATACATAAATTTTAGGTGGGGTCAGTCACCCTGTATATGCTTCTGGGGCGGTGGGGTAGCCTAGTGGTTAAAGCGTTGGCTCGTCACGCCGAAGACCCGGGTTCGAATCCCCACATGGGTACAATTTGTGAAGCCCATTTCTGGTGTCCCCCGCCGTGATGTTGCTGGAATATTGCTTAAAGCGGCGTAAAACCAAATTCAGTCAGTCAGTCAGTCAGTACATGCTTCTCCATAAAAATTATCATCGGGTGATTAGCCTAGCCATACATAATGAACGGTCCCTTACTGTTGTGAGGCTTGATGCCACTATTCACTGGACGATTATATGTTCGCTGTATCACACAGACTGTCAGTCACGATGTCAAATCTTCATCCTCCTCCTGTCTGACACATCATTCTACATCTGAAACCAAATCATCATACCACGTGTGGATGCGTCAGACTGAATGCGTGTGAATGCATCACCATCAGGGTGTGACTACGCATAGTGATGACTTGACATTTTTTTCGTACCGCTGAGTGAATAGATGGTTCACTATGCAGAGTTGCTTCCCTTAGGTGCGTGTCCGTGGGTTTTGAGAGAGTGAGTGAATTTAGTTTTACGCCGCTGTTAGCAATATTCCAGCAATGTCACGGCAGGGGGATACCAGATATGGGCTTCACACATTGTACCCATGTGGAAAATCGAACCCGGGTCTTCGGCGGGACGAGCGAACGCTTTAACCACTAGGCTACCCCACAGGCGGAAAACAAAAGTAGCGACGTAAGATACAGCTCACACACTTGGTAAACGACATTAAACAACGGTTGGCATTTGATTTAGAAAAATTGTGGGAAATATTTTACTTCTCTTAATGAAACTAAATGTCTAAATATACTCGGCAGCATGATTGGACACATTGACACGTCATGCTTTAGGCGTCCCCTTCTATCATCATCATCATCATCATCATCATCACCAGTCACGCCGAAGACCCGGGTTCGAATGCCCACATGGGTACAATGTGTGAAGCCCATTTCTGGTGTTCCCCCGCCGTGATGTTGCTGGAATATTGCTAAAAGCGGCGTAAAACCAAACTCAGTCAGTCAGTCATCATCACCATCATCATCACTTAGACCCAGACCCAGTTTTGACTTACTAGTCACGAGACAACTGTGTCTCTCAAACCGACATTCATAGCAGGAACTAAATTCGTGTTGACCGAGGTAACCTCCCATCATTTAGCAGTTGTACTTAATGTTTCCTCGGGACGACAATGGCATATAATCCAACACCGAATGGAGCTGAAACTTACACTTGTATAGTTTCCTTTTGGGAGCCATGGAGGATATATATGAAGCAGAAGTGTATCCAAGGCGACGTTGGTGGCCAACAGGGTGCAGGTATAAGGTGCCTGAGGTTAATTCCATTCCTGACCCGTGAAGATCTGGGTTAGAATTGATCTTCAGTAACCCATGCTTGTCGTAAAAGGTGACTAACGAGACCGGGTGGTCAGGCTCGCTGACTTGGTTGACACGTGTCATCGTATCCCAATTGCGTAGATTGATGCTCATGCTGTTGATCCCTCGATTTTTTACAGACCGCCGCCATATAGCTGGAATATTGCTGAGCGCGGCGTAAAACTAAACTCACTCACTCACTGATTCCATTCCTCTAGTGAACTACCTAACTCACCCCAAGGTGACAATGGAACGTTCCAACACGGACGTGAAGATTCAAGTTAAAATTTATGTTCGTGTTATGGACATGACGGACTCTGCACATAAATCTTACATAAGGACTTGTCTTCCCTAGGCGCTGTAGTCCATATAAATAAAAAAATACCATTCAGGTAAATATTTTCAGTTTTCATTATTTTACACTCCAGACGCTGGGAATAGTTTACCACTAGGGATGACTATTGAGGGGGAAACAGCTATTGCGATAGCGATAGTCTATTACAACATACAATTGCGACAGCGATAGTCTATTGCGACCAACTATTGCCAATACTATTGCAAATATGTTTTCTCCTTGAATTGTCTCATTTGAAGTTATTTCCCAAATGAATGTACAGTTTATATGAAATAAAAACAAGTTGAGGTAGTTTCAATCTCTTCTAATAACTGACAAGAAGCTTGAAACCCAGATCAAGTAAACAGTTAAAACATAAACTCATTGAAGCTGCAAGTCTGCACCCAAACATCCTGTATTTTGCGCTGCGCATTTATCAACGGAGGTCAATAACTAAACTATCGATAGTCACACATACTGTGGATGCATCGATAGTTTTCGTTTCTACCATCGATTACTTGCTATCGGAGACTCAATAATTGCAATCCATCGATAGTTTATTAAGCATCGTTACAGCCCTATTTGCCACTGAATCCGTTTGTTGTAATTAAGCACACGACAAACACTGATTTTATGGAAAGATTTAGCATCTTCATCAGCGTAACTAGTAGGTCTAGTCTCAAGACGTCATCTGCGGTGCGATCTTGTCTGGGTTTTGTTTTAAAAATAACTTTCGTGATTTTATCAATGTTACAGAAACTATATTCAAAGGAAACACTAGCCACAAACATTCTTGTCATAACAACTATGGAAGTTTTGACCTCAAGGGGAAAACAGATAAACTTTTTCCCACATCGAAAATGACAACCTTTCAAAACCAAGAAAGAATGCTTTGGAAGTTTGGGGGGTTGGGTTGCTCTTTAGACGGTCCTGGTGGTAAACATTTACAGTGTTGCACCACAGCTATGTAACGCTCGAGCACAGGGTGATGTTGAACGTGTTTACCAGCCTGTGCTGACTGTGTGACTGGTATGCCAAATGCCGACAAATTAACCTGTAAACAGTATGTTTGGCACGTACAAGGGATATACTGTGAAACCCTTTTACAACGGACACCTTCTTTCCGGACACCCCAAATTCAGTCCACATTTATGCATTCGTTCATATCAGGATGTGTTAATTTAACTTCTTGGAGAGGCATTCAGGAGTTGGAGCAGTAAGGAAGGGAAACAATATATATATCTACAGCTTCTTTATTACGTCGCTCTCACTTTAATAAAGAAGTTGTACATCTCTATTTTATTTCCTTCCTTAATTGGGGCGATGGGGTAGCCTAGTGGTTAAAGCGTTCGATCGTCACGCCGAGGACCCGGGTTCGATTCCCTTAATGTGTGAAGCCCATTTCTGGTGTCCCCCGCTATGACATTGCTGGAATATTTCTAAAAGCGGCGTAAAACTAAACTCACTCACTCACTCCTTCCTTAATCCGGTAATTTGTTAATCCGGGCGACATCATCAAGGGATCGTCCGGATTACCGACGTCAGAATACGTTAATATTTTAACAGTTAATGAATCACTTCACGCATCATTAGTAGTATTTTGGCTACCGATCACGACTTAACAGCAGAATTATTTGAACTTTGCTAATAAGAAAAGTAGTATGTCTTTATCCATAATTAAATCTTTCTCACTAATGCATCAAAGGGTAAAATATGCTGCTCAAAAATGAGCCATCCGATTATTGCACGGCATGGACGGACATATTAACTGTATCAATATGGGAAAATCGGGTGGCCCTTTACATCTGTTGAGTAGCGTAGCAATAAGAGAGTGTCGCCTCACAGCGTCGGACACTGGGCTGTTGTATCTGTTTCAAACTCGATTGTTTCCAATCCGCTGTCATGTAGTTGGATCATTGGTGAGAATTGTGTTCAATAATTGTGATGAGGGTCATGATGAAGATGATGATAATGATGATGATTTGGAAGTTATCGACGACAACAACTACGATGATGACGATGGTGGTGATGATGACGACGACGATGTTGATGATGATAATGACGACGACGATGACGATGGTAATGATGATGACGATGATGATGATGATGATAATGACGATGATGATGATGGTGGTGGTGGTGATGATGATGACTACAACGACGACGATGATGGTGATGATGATGACGACGACGATGTTGATGATGATAGTGACGGCGAAGGTGATGACGACGATGATGACGGTGGTGGTGATGATGACGACGACGACGACGACGACGATGATGATGACGGTGGTGATGATGACGACGACGACGACGGCGACGATGATGATGTTGGTGAAGCGAGACACCTCTTACAGGATTGTCAATATGCCTAATCATGCCGCGTTGAGGACTATCGCTGTACTGGCAATCTCTAGCTAAATGAAAGCCATGTTTAGTTAACACACAAATCGCGCACTGAGAATGTAGCTATTTCAGTAACGTGAAGAATTAGGTCTCGGGTAAATAGTTAACGCGTTCGCAAATTAACTTTATATTTGTCTTCAATCAAACCTTTACGCTCTCAAATGGATGGATGGGTTTGATTTATGCAGAATACGGTAAAAACACAGCGTGTAGATGTTATGCGTAATTTTGTTAACGGTACTCGGTTGAAGGCGTAGCAACGATGTTGTGTTATGGTGTATGATATATGCGTGTTGTTTACGGGACGTGTGTTATCAACCATGTCTGTCATAATGACATGTCCTCGGACATAAAATATATATTGGCCTGAATAGGCAATAAAGTTTTTCATCCTTGAATCCAATTTAACATAAGGTGCAGATGTAGAATTTATAATGTATACTCAAGACGACGTTTTCTGGTTGTGGTAAGGTTATTAGCGTTCGCTCCCTGAGAAACTGTGTCACGTCGTCTATGTGGTCTGAGGGGCCGTGCAGAGTTGCACCCCTTGACCACACCGGGATCCGCTGATCAATGGTTCGAATTCTAGATTCCCCTGAAACTCAGCACGATGCCCATGCTGGGGCTCTACCTGGCTGGTCAACACCGGGTACACGTACGTGTCTTTGGGGGCTTCCCTTCAATATTAAGAGGACTATAAATAAGCGATTGTTTTGTGACACTGGCTCTCAATAGGTAGTCATGAATCAGTTCTGTGGATAGTAATATTTCAGCTTTCTGTGGATAGTCCTTGTTATGCTTTCTATGGATAATAATGGTTCAGCTCTCTATGGATAGTCATGGATCAGCTCTCTGTTGATAGTTTGGTTCAGCTCTCTGTGGATAGTCATGGCTCAGCTCTCTATGGATAGTCATGGATCAGCTCTCTGTTGATAGTTTGGTTTAGCTCTCTGTGGATAGTCATAGTTCAGCTCTCTGTGGATAGTCATGGTTCAGCTCTCTATGGATAGTCATGGCTCAGCTATCTATGGATAGTCATGGCTAAGCTCTCTATTTGTAGTAATGTTTCAGCTCTCTATTGGTAGTCATGTATCAGCTCTGTGGATAGTCATGGATCAGCCCTCTATGGATAGTCCTGGTTCAGCTCTCTATGGATAGTCATGGATCAGCTCTCTATGGATAGTCCTGGTTCAGCTCTTGTTGATAGTCATGGATCAGCTCTCTATGGATAGTCCTGGTTCAGCTCTCTATGGATAGTCCTGGTTCAGCTCTCTATGGATAGTTATGGCTCAGCTATCTATGGTTAGTAAGTAATGTAATGTTTCAGCTCTCTATTGGTAGTTATGGATCAGCTCTGTGGATAGTCATGGATCAGCTCTCTATGGATAGTCCTGGTTCAGCTCTCTATGGATAGTCCTGGTACAGCTCTCTGTGGATAGTCCTGGTTCAGTTCCCTATGGATAGTGATAGCTCAGCTCTCTGTGGATAGTCCTGGTTTAGCTCTCTGTGGATAGTCATGGATCAGCTCTCTATAATTAGTTATGGTTCAGCTCTCGATGGATACCATGTCAGAGCCCTCTATACCCAGGCACGGCTCCCGTGTATGTATTGACTATAAGTGATAAACTGTTCAACTAACAACATTTCTAATTTCTCCCCAGGACTGGACTTAGCCGTCTTCCGTGACGAGAAAGGGGAGGTGCACGCCATCAACGCCTACTGCCCTCACATGGGGGCCAATCTGGCGGCTGGGGGGCGGGTGTTCGGCGATACTCTGGAGTGTCCCTACCACGCCTGGCGATTCCGAGGAGAGGACGGCAAGTGTACACACATCCCCTACACGGACAAGAGTAAGTGATATGAGAGAGTGAGTGAGTGAGTGAGTTTAGTTTTACGCCGCTTTAGCAATATTCGAGCAATATCACGGCTGGGGACATCAGAAATGGGCTTCACACATTGTACCCAAGTCATATGATCTCGGTCTCTCCCCAAATAATAATAATAATAATACTTATGAGTTTCACTGAAGCATTGTTGACCATCACGAATTTGGGCTTTCCCCAACAGGCTCATGTAACTGAAAACGTTTCAAAGCGTTAAACCAAGCTCACTCTCTAATTTAGCATCAGACTAATTATAGTAATGAAGGCAGATTTCATCACTGCCTAAGTGAAACAAGATACTTTCATATAATGATAATGATAAGAAGTTCATTTACATTGCGCTAAATTCACACCGACAGCATGCTCTAAGCGCAGAGAGTTTATCATTACCCCAGATAACCCAAGCTGCCTGTGAGGCGCTGGAAGGTTAGTCATATGACTTATCCCACCGGGTACCCATTTTCTACTTTCACAGTCACTCTTGATAGCGCTTGTGTCATATTCAGTAGGTATCAGGTCAGTGGTGGTGTGGAGAGTTGTGTCCCCTGGACTTTTCTGAATGCTCTCGTCTTTGATCTAAATCCCACATTACATACCTTAGAATCCCGACCGCCTCCGTGGTGTAGTGGTTAGAGCGTCCGCCCGGAGAGCGGAAGGTCGCGGGTTCGATCCCCGACCGCGTCATACCAAAAGACGTTAAAATATGGTACTTGTTGGTCCCTACCTGGCGCTCGGCATTAATGGGTACAACAAGGACTGGTCGGCTCGGAGTCAGTATAATGTGTCTGAGTGGGGTATTCATGCTTCACTGCGGCATGGTATCTCAGTGGGTTAGCACTCTAACGCCAGCTTAAGTCTGGGCTAGTACAAGCAGCCGCACATACACATACACATACACACGCATGCACATCGTCATATGAGCGAAATATTCTCAAGCACGAAGTAAAACCCAATTTCACCTCACCTCACCTCACCTTAGAATCCCACTGCCCATGTTGCTGAGAACTAGAAACGTGGCGACCTTCTGTGTTGATCACTGGATTGTCTGGTCCAGACTCGATTATTTACAGGTCGCTGCCATATGGCATGGATATTGCTGAGTGCGGCGTAAAACTAAACTCACTCACTCACTCACAGAAACAACCCTTGCTGACTAGAGCATGTTCAAGTACTCACGAACTAATCCATTCCGTGTTTCAGTCCCTGATATCGCCAAGGTGAAGTCGTGGCCGGTGACGGAGCTGAATGGATGGATCTATCTGTGGCACCACGCCGAGGGCATTGACCCCTCGTGGATGTTACCGGAGCTGGAGGAGATCTCCAACGGGTCGTGGACGTACCGGGGTCGAAGCGAGCACATCATCAACGCTCATATAGAGGTAAGTCATGATAGGTGACCAAATGGATTCCTTCAGCATTCACACTACTCCGCTGGACCGTGACAACTAAACTGGGCCGAGGACATGTAAATATAAGATTTATCAATGACAAGTAGCATTTGATGGCTCGGAGTCCGTTCTATCAATTGGAGCTAAACCCAGTTGAGATTAAATGTAAGTAATAATTTAAGCATATGCCTTGTTTAAGGATGAGGGGCGGTGGGGTAGCCCAGTGGTGAAAGCGTTCGCTCGTCACGCCGAAGACCCGGGTTCGTTTCCTTACAATGTGTGAAGCCCATTTCTGGTGTCCCCCGCTGTGATATTGCTGGAATATTACTAACAGCGGCGTAAAACCGTACTCACTCACCTGTTTACACATGGCTGGCTACAAACCCAGGTTACCGGTTAACACCAGTTCTCTGGATTAGTTTCAAACTATGATATCAATCACTGGCTCGTCTGACCCAGACACGATTATTCTCTGACTCCCGGGGCCAGCTTGAATATTGCTGACTGCTGTGTTATGCAACACACTGTAATAAAAGTCTGCGTTCCTGTTTTAATACAAATTGACTCTTACCCAAACCTCATTAAACGCCATCGATCCAGGTTTCGACTTGTTACGTTCCTCCGATACCAACAATAAACAAGGCTATTACATGGTACACACGCAAGCGGTTATGAAAGTAAAGTGCCTGGAATGAGAAAGCAACACGCTCATGTTTGATAGTGGCTTAAATGATACAAGCAAAAAATGGTTACTTGATTGGTTATGCATTTGATACCGTAGTTCTGTTTTGGACCTTATGTTTGTAGTATTTGAGCATGTGACATTTTGCTTGTACTTTTGAAATTGTTTGTCAAATATTGTTAGGATATGTGTTATTTCGCCGCTATCCGAAAACGTTATATCCATTTACTGTCATTCTATACTACTGGCATTCTTCTGGAATATTGCTGGAATATGACTGAAGTATTGCTAGAATATTGCTGGAATACTGATGAAAGTTTGCTCTTACACTGCTGGCATAGGCGGATCCTGGAATTTTCATGGACGTGTGTGTCTGTCTGTCTGTCTGTCTGTGTGCCCCCCCCCCCGGCTCCGCCACTGCCAAACATTAACTTCGGGAGGGGGGGGGGGGGAGTTCTGGAACATTGCTGGAGTATTCATTCAAGGATATAGCTAGCGTATCGCTGGAATACTGCTGGAATATTATTGGTATATTGCTAAAGGTTTGCTGGAGTACTTCTACAACTTCTGGAGCAGTGGTTAAGGCGTTCGCTCGTCACGCCAAAGACCCTGGTTCGATTCCCCACAAGGGTACAATGTGTGAAGCCCTTTTCGTTTGTCCCCCGCCGTGATATTGCTGGAATATTGCTAGAGCATTATACAATATTGCTGGAAATATGTCTTGAGTATTGCTTGAATACTGTTTTAATACTTCTGGACAATTGCTAGTGCTTGACTGTTCCTGACAGAGGCGTAAAGGCATATTCCTCCACCTCTATAAAAGATATACTCGTCCTCCTCTCCTCAACCTCACCCTGTTGTCCTTCTGTTCCCAGGAGATACCTGAGAACGGTGCTGACGTGGTGCATCTAGCCCAGGTGCACGGGTCGTTTATCGGTGCTGGGATAGACCTGCGTCACATGTGGAACAAGATGTGGGGCTTCGCTAAACACGAGTGGTGCGCAGAGTGGCATGCCTTGTCTCCCCCAGATGGACACATCGGTAACATCAAGCTACAGCACAGCATCAACATGTTCGGCATCCACTTCCCTCCAGTCGACCTCAACATCTGCGCTCAACAGGTACGTCATTCATTGCATAAGGGATATATACACGTGTGGACAGTTCATTTTAATCTTCTTATCTATGGCTACATCCCGGTCCTAATATGTAGCTTGAAGCATAATTAAATGAGTTACTTGTCTGACAGTGTCAATGGACAAGGACTTTCTTTGGTCATGCCATCGACCGCTTATTGTTGGGAAGGTGTTGTTGTTCAACAATATTCAATCGTTTAAGCGTGCGTCTTGCACAATTGTATTGTTGTGCACAGGTGCAGCGTTTTAACACCTGGTGTCAGCACTGATTTTCAGTGATCGCTTCATGTAATTAAAATCACTTGTTTGTTGTTTTTGCCCAACGGGAAGTGTTTCGGCAGATAGACTGTATTTATCGATATTGTCTTGATGTTTTGAATCCACCTGTCCACGTGAAGACCGTGCCCCCCTGTTTCAGATCGGACCCGGGGTGGTGTATCTGGAGTTCACTAGCATGTTTGGCAAAGGAGTGTTTATACAGAGTCTCACCCCCATCGAGCCTATGGTGCAGAAGCTCGTCCACAACATCTACGTCTCCTGGACAATGCCCACATTCATCGCCAAGTTCTTCATGTTCGGAGAGGCTATACAGGTATATTACAGTGAGTGAGTGAGTGAGTGAGTGAGTGAGTGAGTGAGCCCACATTCATCGCCAAGTTCGTCATGTTCGGGGAGGCTATACAGATATATTACAGTGAGTGAGTGAGTGAGTGAGTGTTGTTTCACGCTATGTGTGCAATCGAACCCGGGTCTTCGACTTGACGAGCGAACACTTTAACCACTAGGCTACCCCACCGGCCCAAGTTACAGTCAAGTCGAGGCAGAACGCATACGCACTTGTGCATACGCGTACCGAACGGTAGACACACATAATTATCCCACACTCACAATCAGGCACATACATATACACATTGGAGGCACAAGACACGCAATGACCTCATACAACAGACACACAATGATGTGCAGTGGAGACACTGCCGAAACATAAAACACATGAAATGAGGTCTGTGAGATTCATATCATTGAAATATATTTATGAACGCTACCAACATATTCGTTCAATTTTGCTTTGTCACTTTTTTTAAACCAATTATATTTGTGAATTATATTTGCGACTACACTTCCCATCAACAGCTGGAATGTTTGTGTAAAGCCATGAAGGTAGGAGACTGTAAGACCCACCGCCCAGTATGGTGTCAAACGTTAGCTGCTGCCTACATATTGCCCGGCCTTTATACTGTGCTGTTGTTTTGTACTTCAGCGTTTTTCTGATCTCCAACTAGTTTCAAGTGACATTCAGTGACACATTACTGGTTGATTTACAGTCCTCTAGTGACAGGATTTTATTATATTATCATGTAATATCTTCGTCCATGGGAGCCGTACCAGCATAACTTGTCAGACGGGTACATAAAGCACGTGGCCTTGACAACCTGTTGTCAGGCGTCCATTTTTGTGGAAGCCTTTGTAGAGTGTCTTTGGTCGTTGACTTTGTTTGCGGGCGTTTTGGTGCCTCACTTTGAGAGCGTGGAATCGAATCAAGGGTGGGACTCAACTAAAACGTGTACAAGATTTTTGTTCTATGCTGAGAAATTGTAATCCCCAATATATCAATTGTTAGGATTTTATTTTGACGTTACGTTTACAAACGCTGTAGTCATCCAATGACCTAAATACTGCCGACATGACTTAAAATGTTCACAACAGTTAGTGAATGAGTGAGTTTTAGTTTTACGCCGCTTTTAGCAATATTCCAGCAATATCACGGCGGGGACACCAGAAATGGGCTTCACACATTGTACCCATGTGGGGAATCGAACCCGGGCACTCACTCAACAGACGCACGGTATATGACATTCGTTTCATCACAAACCATCCGTATACATCTTTTCAGATGATAAAAGAATACTTCTGCATTCAACATTTCAAACTCGTTAGAGGAAATTAATATTTTTAGGAAATACAACACAATATGGAATCAAAGGCAAGATCATGTAATATTCAGAGTCTGTGACGTGTGTCTATTGTCTGTGGTTGTCTATAGAAAACATTGATGAATCTGCTTTTCAACTGATCAACAGATTAATGTTTTATAACGGTCTCATGTTTCTTTGTCATAAAACGATTTTATAGTAGCAAGATTTCTACATACAATATTAACTATTGTATTGAGATATTGACGTCGGGAAAAGGCTGTTAGCTCTCACACAGAGACGGTTGCCTTATACAGTTGATGTCTTTGATGTGCTCCCCATCACGTAGTAGGTCGAGGAACCGTTGGCAACGTAGCTCGTCACGACGTTGACCTAATTTCATCCTACTTTGTTTTTGTTTGTTGGTTTGTTTTTGTTGTTTTACGCTTTGGGGCGATGGGGTAGCCTAGTGGTTAAAGCGTTCGCCGTGTTCGTCACAAAGGTGTCCCCGCCGGTTCTGATGCTCCCTCATGTTTTACGGCACAGTGACAATGTGTGAAGCCCATTCGTGATTACACTCAATGTCGCCCCCCGCCGTGATATTGCTGACATTCATATATATTGCTTAAAAGCGGCGTAAAATCACACCCGGGTTCTGCCCCACATGGGTAAAATGTCACTCACCCGCCTTGATATTGCTGTAATATTGCTAAATTTGCTCACTTAAATTTGCTCTGGTTCAAAACTGGTGCCCAGTCGCTACCGTTTGTGGAAAGTGACCGAAATAAGATTCTGGTGTATCTAAAATAGATGACTTGTACAAGAAGCGCTAGTCATTGAACAACTGGTTTGTGTGGACCAAAATATTGCCGATTGCAGCGTAAAACAATACAAGTCGTCCATCACTGGTTTGCCTGGACCATGATATTGACGATTGCAGCGTAAAAACATTTAAATTGTCCACCATTATTGCCTGGACCATGATATTAGCGATTGCTGTGCAAACAAATCAATTCATCCACCACGGCTTTACCTGGACCATAATATTAGCGACTGCAGTGTAGAACAACTTAAATCGTATACCATTACTTTACCTGGACCATAACATTAGCAACTGAAGCTTAAAACAACATAAATCGTTCACCATCACTTTACCTGGACCATAATATTAGCAACTGAAGCTTAAAACAACTTAATTCGTACACCATTACTTTACCTGGACCATAATATTAGCAACTGCAGTGTAAAACAACTTAAATCGTTCACCATCACTTTACCTGGACCATAATATTAGCAACTGCAGCGTAAAACAAGTTAAATCGTACACCATTACTTTAACTGGACCATAATATTAGCAACTGCAGCGTAAAACAACTTAAATCGTCCACCATTGAGTTAGAGTATATTTTTTTATTATTATAGATGTTTGCACACTGAACGCCATGATCATTAATATATCTATTGATGGTTGCAGGTTGAGCGGGATGTCATGATATGGAACAACAAACGGTATGAAGGAAGACCGATGTTCGTGAAATCCAAGGAGGACTCGCTTATCGCCAAACACAGGAGATGGTACTCACAGTTCTACTCCAAAAACAGTCCCCGACACACATTCCGAAAGGAGAATATGGACTGGTGAAATACACTTCCACAACTCTTCAACGTTGACTGTAACAGTGATCATCCTCATCGTCATCACGTCGTGTCAAGGAAACGAAGCCCTTTCTTAAGGCGTTTGCCACAATCGGATTCGGATCAACACAAATGAAGTGGATGAGTTGGAAATTTCGGATTCAGCAAAACGCTGATTTTTGAGGAGGGAGTAATGTTTGGATTCGGATCAAAGTGATGTTGAGGAGTTAGTAATTTGGCATTCGGATCAATAGAAGTGATATCTAGGAGTTGATAATTTTCGGATTCTCTTCAATACAAGAGAAGCCGGAGAGTCAGTTGTATTCGGCTTCGGCTCAATAAAAGTAGCTGGGTGTACTGCAAGTGTGGCATACGAGGAGAACATCGAGATACCACAAAGGTCGACTTTGATGGAACCCTAACGTTAGTCGAGTAAACGGGTCTGTGCAGTTCTACTCAGACGACCTAGATTTCTTGATTAGTTCTGGTTTCTGTTACAAAGGGTTCTCTGTGATGGCTCATAATTTCAGTATTAGGGCAATGTGCGTGGTGGTACCGTCCCGGGGTTATATATTATTGTGCTTCCGTCTTGTCAAAGTCGAGTTATAGTTTCAAATACATAAAAATAGTTTTTGGGAAATGACAGTTTTGTCAACCCTGCACTGTGATTTACGTGCAAATACATTTGGAATATATTACGATAGCAGTCTTCATTCTATAGCCAGCTTCCTTTTATACAGAGTTCACTGTACCTTTTGACTTGCCGAAGGTCCGTTGGTCAGTATACAGTCTCTCGATATTCCAGGTAAATTTTCTGACAGCGGAGGAGAATCAGAATATTTCTCTTAGAGCTAATAGGTTGCAAATACGAATATGTCAGGTTGCTTTCCAATACAAGACTGTAAAATACAGTCTGTCTCGCGTATTCCGGGTGACACGTTTTTGAACAGTCGGCATGGACGCCACAGATATATATATACGTGTATGGAAACTGGTGTGACGTCATGACAGAAACTGGTCGATGACGTTGAATGTCGTAAACAATAACTTGTAGTTGTTGTCGATCTCAAATATAATGTCATTAGTCCATGCATGCGGAGCAGATTAAGATGTCTATGTCTGCATACAGTTGTGTTAAGATACGTAACATACAGGGATACTGAAAATTGCTATTTCAATGCAAGATCTTTCGATGTACCCCAAAGTGCCAAGGTTGTATAAAACAAGATATACTATTATTTGTTGGAGAGACTGACTTGTGAGAATGTGAGAATGTAATATTTACTAATCAATGAATGAATGTCACGGACACGTGTGACCATCTGACGATGTACAGGTAATTAATGGTTTAGAGACACTCGCAAACCAAAGTGCAGAAATCCGTTACAGTTGTGTTTGCAGTTTGCATTGTATCCAGTGCCGTTATACAAGCTGTCGCTGAATGACATTTATTTTACAATGTATAATATTAATGTATATATCTCTGGATGTGAAATATTTATTTTTAAGTGACAAACACGCTTGTTTCATTTCTTTCTATGTTTCTATCCGACATTCCAAAGTGTGTCGATAATGCAGTGTCATATTTAGTTTGGCGCTTCTCGTCCATGCGCCTAACATTTGTACGAGTGCATAGAGGCGCTTATAGAGGGAAGAGTGAAAACTAACCATGGCAGAATCGCCGTTTATGTTATGTTGTGGAATTATCAAACACTGCGAGGGTTATGGTTTCGCCAATAGTTATATCCATTAGGGCATATTTCCATTTTCCACCATTGGTTTCACCGAGTTCTCTGTCCACTATAGTTTTATCACTCAAAGTCCATGTCCAACATTAATTTCATGAGTCGAGGTCCATGTTCACCATTAGTTTCATCGCTCGAGGTGCTTGTCCACCATCAAATTTATCATTGTAAGTCATTGTAAATTGTCAGTTTCATGGGGCGGCGGGGTAGGAAAGTGGTTAAAGCGTTCGCTCGTCACGCCGAAGACCCGGGTTCGATTCCCTACATGAGTACAATGTGTGAAGTCCATTTCTTGTGTCCCCCGCCGTGATATTGCTGGAATATTGCTAAAAGCGGCGTAAAACCATACTCACTCACTCACTCTAAGGGTATGGTTTCACGCCAGTGGAGTTAGGTTATAGCGTATTTCTACACCTGTTTATAGCACTTTCTTAAAACGCGTTTTAAAGCTCAGTTTCCCACTGTTTATTGGTTCACGTGCTGCCCATGTTTGTAGCATAGCGCATAACTCTCAACAGCAATTTCTATGTCTATTAATAACAAGGTTTTGCGTCTTTTATGCACAGTTCACTGCAGTTGAGTTATGGTATGTGGGACGTTTACATCCGATGAGTTAATAAAGATATCCTGAAGTGGCGACATGGAATAATTATGCTGAGCGTTGTGAAACCATTTGGTTAGTTTAATGTTTTCGTACGTATTTGAACGCGAGGAACTTAAAATTACGCTCCTGAATGCCTCGTGTCACGTATTCTGTGACTTTAGGGTCCCGCATTAAGTTCATGGTGCAATTACTACCTGATTTACAATACCTGACATTTGCTGCGTATTGCTCCGGCTTTCCTGTAAATTGTGCAAGGGCGACGCATGTTGTACTGCGCTCTATACCAGCATTGTAAATGTGTGCCTGATTTGTCCATCATGAGTGATCTCCCTTGAATATAACTGCCGCCCGGCTCAGCCAATACCATAGTGCATAGTGTTGTACTATTGTCGTCCATTACAAAACGGAATGTATCGACAATAATTTTAATATGATGCTTCTTTAAAATACTTCACTGCTCTTGTTCATGAAGTTTCACATCTGCAGTTTGTCATTATTTAGTTCTGCACTTGTTTATTCGTTAATTTATTCATTTTTGTAAATCCATTTATATGTTAATGTCAGGTGTAAATGCGACTGTTTAGGAGTGCATTCATTTAGAAATAACTAAATTACAGTGTTGTTTAAATCGACACTTTTCATTTGTTGATATTTATGCGTATGCTTTTGTTGCAGCGTTGTGTGGAGTTTGAAACTATTGACAACGTGTTTGCATAATATATATCCTGTCTTTCACCTCTGTACAGCCGTGATTACCACTGCTTCGTGTGCTTTCCACAGCTTCACGACTACGGCTGTCAATACCAACCTGTATGTATGTATATATATGATGTAAATATGCATTAATAAATTATTATTTTTCTATCATAGTTGTCTACATATTTATATTTGTACAGACGCCAATCGTGATTTCAAAAAAACAGAGCTATCAGTACCTGGGTGTCACATGTATCTGTGTTTGGTGTTGGTGTGTGAAGAGAGGGGGCCTAGGTTGCAGACAACAACAGTGGATGCATCCTCGATAATCTCCAGGGTATACGTTACGATCACTCTCCACTATACCCTGGATGCAGCCACGGCTTGGGGCGATGATTTTATTACCTCCCTTTGCTGGCCTTTTATCTAGTCAGGTGCCTACGCTGGGAAGTTGAGCGTACCAATCAATCCTCACTTTCGCGTCTTAAATTATCTAACCGTTTAAACTTGGCAACACAATTGATGCAGAGGTACTCTGAAGGAAGTAGAAGGAGTTCTTTCATATATTCTTTTTAAAGTTTCAGATCTGTGAATTTGTCTTTATTATTTCCCAAAAAATCTGAGTGGCACTGCGAACAAACCTTTGCAACTGCGACCGCAATCTTTGTTGACACTGGCAAGCTCGGTTGTAACGGCGGCTTAGCTGATTGGCTACTGTGAGAATGCGGAGTTAGCCAAGGGAGGTAATAAAATCATCGCCCCAAAGCCGTGGATGCATCCAGGGTATAGTGGAGAGTGATCGTAACGTATACCCTGGAGATTATCGAGGATGCAGTGGATGCAGCTTTACACTTTGTGCCCATGTGTGGAGTCGAACCCGATGAAAGCGACCAGACAACGCTTTCACCATTTGCTACCCTACCGCCCCTCGAAGACTTGTCTGTCTCATGATGGATATCATGTGTGACCCGTGACGCCCTTTAAGATAGCAAACCCATGCAAACTAGAGGCGACTAAGGGAATCGGGTGCTCAGGCTCGCTGACTTGGTTGGCATATATGATCGCATCCCATTTGCTAAGATCGATGCTCATGACGTCAATCACAGGATTGTCTGGTCCAGACCAGATTGTTTACAGACAACCGTCGTCAAAATTTTTAATATAGCTGGAATATTGCTGGAGTGTGGCGTAAAACAATGAAACTGTTGGGTATTCACAATATACACAAGATTTATACAATATGTACAATGAACACAATAAACACATAAAACAAAGCAGCTTGCAAATGTAGGTCCTAAGTACTCCACCACGGGGCTGTTGACCAAACTCCGCACAGCGCAGTAACCTAGTCTTTCTCACAGTGCCTGAACCACATTATCTTCCCTGCCACCTATCCCTCTCCGCAGTGCTAAAGCCCTAAATGAAGCAAGTCCAGATTTTCCCAAGTTCTGAATCTCCCTCTTCACTGGGGCTTCTTTTCATTTTAAAAGAAACACCATAACGTTTGTTTGTATCAAAATTATATATTTTCAGAGACTAAGCGTCACTGAGCTAGACAAACCGATCTTGTGAAGGCGGTCTCTATTGGGAGCGAGTGACAAAACACATTTCAGAGAGTAACAGGTTAATATGTTTCTTTAAGGCCCGTGAAGATCTGGGTGAGAATTGATCTTCAGTAAACAGTGATTGTCGTAAGAGGCGACTAACGGGATCGGGTGGTCAGGCTCGCTGACTTGGTTGACACATGTCATCGTATCCCAATTGTGTAGGTCGATCGATGTTCATGATGTTGATCACTGGATTGTCTGGTCCAGACTCGATTATTTACAAGCCGCCGCCATATAGCTTGAATGTTGCTGAGTGCGGCGTAAAACTAAACTCAGTCACTCTTTAATTGTCGTCTTACAGAGAGACCGGTTGGGGTTTGAGGATGGGTGGGAAAGAGAGACTATGAGAAGAGAAGAACAGAAACGAGAATAGTGTGACAATGATTGACAGAGGGGTGAAGTGGCAGAAATTGGTGTACATTCAACATGGTGGAACTGTTGAAATGCTGAATACATCTAATTAACAACTTGACGAGCTGGTCGATGGTCAGCAACCCCGAGTATGACACCGTGCAGGTTAACCCGTTTCAGGACATTCAACATCGTGGTACAAGGTGACAAGGTGAAGTGACAGTCTGTGCCTTGCTTCTGAATCGTCCGTGAGTCGAACGGTATGCAGTGTGTTAACAAGTGGTATGTTAACAAGTAGTATATAGTATGTTAACAAGCGATATATAGTTTGCTAACATGTGGTATATTGTTCGCTAACAAGTAGTATATAGTATGTTAAAAAGCGACATATATATAGTTTGCTAACAATTGGTATATTGTTTGTTAACAAGTAGTATGTAGATTGTTAACAAGTGGTATATAGTTTCAAATTGTTAGCAGGTGGCAAATAGTTTGTTTACAAGAGGTACAGAGATTGTTAATCAGTGGCATTTATCTCGTTAACGAGCCGCATATAGTTTGTTAACAAATGATATATGTAGTTTGTTAATATAGTGTTTGTTCAAAAGCGGCTCAGAGATTGTAAACAAGGGCATGTAGTTTGCTGATTATTATAGCCTATTATAGCATGCATTATAGCCTTTTAGCAAGTGGTATACGGTGTGTTAACAATTAGCATATAGATTGTTAGTGAGTGAGTTTAGTTTTACGCCGCACTCAGCAATACCCCAGCTACACTGTAAACCAAAGTGTTCTACAGACCCGTGCCAGTTATATTCGGACACTTGACGTAACTTCCATAGACTTACATGTTATTTTTCAGTGTAGCATAAATAATTTTCATGAGGTGAGTTTAGGATGGATCTTTGTAAACTTTGACAGGCAAATTTGAAATCATCTCTGCTCTGCGCACATAATTTCAGTTGAATTTTCCGACCACTATTTAACTAATGACATCACATATATTAACTTATGTATAGTTCCACAATGCACAATCTCATAGGCCGCCATGTTAAAGAGTTCACGGCACTGTACATATGTTGATTAAATTGTTGCCATTCGATAAAAAAGCAACGGAAAATTAAACAGAAATTAAGTGATTGTAGGTAAGATGATTCCTCACAAATGTGCAAAAATTTGACTTGGATCATACGAAAATTAAATTCGTGAAAATTATTTATGCTACACTAAATTAACATGTAGGTGTATGGAAGTTTCGTCAAGTGTCCGAATATAACTGGCACGGGTCTTCTTTATGGGGTCATTTGTCACAATACATGTATACCGATTATTTATCAAAAAAGGATTAATTTCGTGACAATTAATGGTTTTACATGATTATCAGTCGTATTCTGAACATCATAATATTTACTTGTTTCTGATGGAAACCTACTGTAAGTAAAAGTGAATTCAACACTCCTGTAATATTCATTTTGTAGGCATACAGGCCATTTACCGTACCTTACCCTTCCCTTGCTGATGCTAAAATCACAAAGACTCTGTGACATACCACAAAGTTTCCGTCGCAAAAATCACAAAGACTCCGCTCACTGTGACCAAGTTCCCTACCAGTGGATAAACACTGTGGATAAACCCACACACAAATACGAAAAACGCTTTTGTGTTAGTCAATACAAAACAGGTTCCATTATGCAATTCACGTTTGTACATTGTGGAAGAATCTTTGTAACCACCTACTTAATGATAAGTTTCC
Source organism: Haliotis rubra (assembly GCF_003918875.1). NCBI lineage: Eukaryota > Metazoa > Mollusca > Gastropoda > Lepetellida > Haliotidae > Haliotis > Haliotis rubra. The sequence continues at coordinate 104,691 of NW_025765255.1, forward strand.
TTACATAACAGGATATAAAAGTATGTAATACATGAATTTTAATATACCACTCACCCTTTAACTTCTATTATTGACGGGGTGGTGGGGTAGCCTAATGGTTAAAGCGTTGGCTCATTACGCCGAAGACTCGGGTTCGAATCCCCACATGGGTGCAATGTGTGAAGCCCATTTCTGGTGTCCTCCGCCGTGATGTTGCTGGAATATTGCTAAACGCGGTGTAAAACCAAACTCAGTCAGTCAGTCTATTATTGACATCTTTGCGGTCTTGTTGGATTTGCCACCCTGATGGAGTCTTTCGGTAGCATTGGGGAAGAGACATCTGCTAATGTTTATCATGACGTCACTTTGTTAGACATCAGCTGTTCTAATGAGAACACACGCCGATAAGATATCAAATCAAACCTTGCAGAACAGATACCGTCCTAAAGTGTTCATTTCATCAAATGTAAAGGAACGCTATGTGTTCTGATAGTCTACTTTAGAGGCTGCTTATTCAGCTATTTATCAATTGTAGACCATATATAAGCAGATTTTACCTAGTTATTAAGAACATTTTGAGGAATCATTTTCCTCTTGCAAAAGAAATGTATTTTTTATTCTCCTTCTGGGTAGGAAAGGTTAAAGTTAAAATACAGAAATTGTTATCAAGTTTTTTAAAACCTTTTAAATGGCCGCTTGTATAATGTTCAACATTGTCTTAAAATATCTAAACGGGTTGATGGTTATGTTAAACGTATTTTAGTCATTTCATTTACGAAACCACAATCTTTTAATAACACATTGTGTTCTGAAATTAGAACACCTACTTCACAGACTTTGAACACATGTGTTCTGAAACAGAACACGCCTGGTCTAAATATGGCCTATGTGTTCCAATTCAGAACACGCACGGACGCGTCCACTGTTCTGCTTGAACACTTGTGGTTTAGAGTGTATATGGCGGCGGTCTGTAAATAATCGAGTCTGGACCAGACAACCCAGTGATCAACCGCATGAGCATCGATCTACGCAACTGGGATACGATGACATGTGTCAACCAATTCAGCGAGCCCGACCACCCGATCCCGTTAGTCGCCTCGTACGAAAAGCATTGGTTACTGAAGATCAATTCTAACCCGGATCTTCACGGATAGTTAAAAAGTGACATATGTAGTGTATTCTAAGATGCCTAGCGGTTAGAACAATCGAACAAAAATACATTATCAGACAATAAAGGTATAGTTTTTTGATGACGTAACAATTGAATGACGTTATCCCGTCACTGCGCCATTCTAGTGTGCCCCCTCGTAATCGAACCATTTTACATTACGTCACAATGTAAGCGACGTCACGATGCATGTCAGTTGTCATCGCCTCGTACAGCCTCCTACAGTAAACTACACCGTTGCATCCAGTTTCTTGGTTTGCTGTTGCTTCACGCAGCTAACATCACTGGTGGAAGCATTACGTTTATGTTTTACGACGGTTAAATGTGTCATTTCGACTCACAAGTTTTCAGCGACACGGTAACGTTCGTAATGTTTACATTCCCACAATGCAATTGTGGAATGTCGCTTGACTACTCAACTTCCTCTGGATGTACTGATCTAAACTTACGCTGGTAGTAGAAATGCAACGTTCATATTGCCCCATATGGTTTACGTTAATGACAGATGTAATTAAAATAATTCAGAGAAGATATTTAATCCGAACGTAAACCGTCATCAAACTGTTATCATTTGTTTTTTTCTGGTAACGTTTGTCTTAACGTAGGGGGCAGACACATCAATAGAACAGCGCGCCAGTTAGCCCTGTGCGAGGATTCTTAATTTAGGTCACCGACACCGTCGTTTGTTTTCTGCCTTAAATTAATCGTAATTATCTTTAGAAAGTATTAGATTTGGCATCTTAGAAAGAAATACAGTTCGCCCTACCACCATGTATAGTGTAATAAAACACACTTTTGCCCTGAACTATTATAGTTAAAGCACTCGTCCTCGTGCTTTAACTATAATAGTTCAGGGCAAAAGTGTGTTTTATTACACTATACATGGTGGTAGAGCGAACTGTATAGTTTATTAACAGGTGTCATGTGCTATTGCTTACAGGTTCGCTCACATCATATTCCTTTTGTAATATCCTACTTAAAACTAAAGTGATGACAGAGTGACGACAGTGTGACCTTACTACATTATGTGACGTCATGTGACTACAGTATGCGACGTCATGTGACTAAATTATATGACATCATGTGAGTGCTCATGCTGTCAACCACTGGGTCTTTCAGATTTCAGACCCAGTCTTTGTAGTATACCACTACTGTATATTTTCAGGATCTCCGTTTAACTTGTAGAAGTTAAAACTACAATTTATAATAATACAATTATATTTGAAAAAGCATTCTTGCAAAACGTATGTTCTCGGATTCGTTCTACCTCTCCCAAACACAAATATTACGTGACCAGCGTCTCGTGAACATAACGTCACGAGGTCACCATGACGTTGTCACCTTGTATGTCACGTGGTCAACAAACGCTCTCATCTGGATGTGTCCGTGTGGTGTAGAAAGATGAGCTCAAGGTTCAACCACATCATCATGAAAATTAAGATGTGTGTATTGCTAAACTCCCGGTCAACACATGACACGATTAGATACCGGGATCCTGGTATGACTTATATCCGTTCTGTACTATACATAACAGAGCTGTTTATAGCACCTACGTAGAGTTGGAATTGATTTTAGTTAGACTTACATTCAGTCTCCGATATGAATATATATTACATAAAAAGCTGTTCCTAAATTATTTTGAAAAAATATACAATAAAAGGAGCTCAGATATGTTCTTTTGTAATCAAGACTTACTATTAATATATTCTAGACTGGCATGGGCTGTATCGGGTATATTTGTATTAGCTCTGTATGACTATATGTATGTTTAGTATGTTACATGAAATATGCTTTGTCTCACTACACACACGTGTCTGTGTTATAGTTAAAGTAACATGAGTGAGTGAGTGAGTGAGTATGGCTATACGCCGCTTTTAGCAATATTCCAGCAACATCACGGCAGGGGACACCAGAAATGGGCTTCACACATTGTCCCCATGCGGGGAATCGATTGAGTGAGTGAGTTTAGTTTTACGACGCATTAAGCAATATTCCAGCAATATCACGGCGAGGGACACCAGAAATGGGCTTCACACATTGTACCCATGTGGGAATCGAACCCGGGTCTTCGGCGTGATGAGCTAGCTCTTTAACCACTAGACTACCCCACCGCCCCATTTTGTGCTAAGAACAGTTACTGGTCACACAACGCCAAATGTCAACTATCATTAGTGTTAACTATCTTATAACATAATTACTATATTATTGATTAATAATCGGTAAGTAAAAAATGATACAGATTATTATTCACTCTCGATAGGAAAAATTCTTTTAACATATTTTTATATTAATATACACTTACAGAACTTTCATCTTTATCATTATCGAACTCAAATACTACAAGCTCTATGATTTCATATTAACGTTCAAAGGTATCTTTTGAGAATTTTGAAAAAAAACACACCTCGAAAACTGAGAATGTGTGAACTATGAAAACTTCATGGAAAGGAATATTAATACCATTTAGGCTCTGATATATTGGATTATCTATAATAAATAAATTTGCAGTTTTATGCAAATTCCACCTCAGATTAATCTGCAACCCGCGTCATTTGTTGACAACTTGTATATGGATTTTATTCATGTACATAGTCGTATTTGCTCAGAAATGAATAATTATTATTTAAGGTAACACCTATCGCAAAGGCCATCAACGAGTGAGTGAGTGAGTATGGCTTTACGCCGCTTTTAGCAATATTCCAGCAATATCACGGTTGGGGACACAAAAATGGTCTTCATTCATTGTACCCATGCGGTGAATCCGGGTCTTCGGTTTGACCAGCGAACGCTTAAACCACTACTTCATAACCGAAATACTATCAACTGTTGCCTTAAATTCCTTCAAACATGATCGTTCATTGTTCGTCCGCTGGTCCCTATGTTACAGCGAATAGTGCGTAGTCATTGTAGGACATAAGTCACTAATTTAACATAAGGAGCCTTACTCGAAGTTACTGACTGAACGTTCTAATCTGTCAGTGAAATTAGTCATGTAAACGTTTATCTGTGTCGCTTAAATTGTATTTCCGTGTATCAATACAAGTATGTACAACAAATGTTTGTGCACTCCAATGTGTCTTTTCTAATATTTACATCGCCAACACAGGGCACTAGAGTATGGATCGTCATTACCTGTCCATAACGGACAGCGAGTACTGACAGGTTCGTCGATGCTGACTGAATACTTTGTTGACGAAGCGAATCTTTCATTTTCACTGTAAGGAGAATACAGGTCACGCAACGCTTTCGCAATTCCGGCTCGCGGAGAAGGATTCACTACAGCAATGCGAACATTGCACAACGTTCGCCTCGTATCTCGCCACAGGGACCCAGATACCAGCCTGTAGACTGAAGTTACACGGGCCGATCGATCTGTGTGTGTGTGTCAAAGCGGCGGATGTGTGGTCGAGCACGGAGGAGGCCGAGCGTCCATGGGAACCCATCACAGGGCAGGTAACAGTCTACCAGTAGGATGGCGACTCGGTGTATATACTCCGCAGCAGTGTGTTTTGTATGTACATTGACAAACTTCGTATCAGGCAAGGAGACGGGGTTTCCCAAGTCCCTGAAGGAGGTGAAGGCTCTGTGGATTGAAACCACTACTTCACTATTTCACGGAAACGGATTAGCTGTTGAACTTTGTGCGTTTGTTGTGGAATGGCCTATAATTACTGCAGTATGTGCGACTGCCGTCGCTCTGCTGCTATACTATGGGTATCGGCTATTTTTTATACCTCTCAACCGGGTACGTCGACTAGAGGATGTTGGATACGCCCATGATCCCTCCATGGGGAGACGAGATATTGCCAACATGGTTCGGAGACGTCGGGCTGTAGGTAATATACCCCCTGTATACCCAAACGGCTGGTTCGGCTTGATGGAATCGTTTGATCTTGCAAAGGGACAGGTGAAAGAGGTGAACGCTCTAGGTATGTAGATCTAATTAGCCTTCACTTACCACCAACACATACATTTACCTGAGTCGTGTCAAAAGATAACGGTATACGGGTCACATTCAAACATTCAGGTAATCAACCCTGTTACTGGCGAGGCGGTCCAGTGATAGATCTGTGAGGATTTGGTCATAAATGAGAGTTATCCTCCTTAACCCGGTCATACACGCGTGTTTGAGGGGGCCTATCTTCCACATGACGTCGGATCAGAAGGGTTTATTTAGACGGGTGCTCTTGGTCACAATATTTAGGGCGAAAAGGCCGGTCGTGTCATCCTAATTTACGACATCGTTATTCGCAACGCAGAGTTGCCTCCCATGGGCTTGCCGGGATCCAATGATCTAGGCATTCAGTTGATTCTTATCGTTTGTTTGTTAGTACCATGGTCTTACCCGTTGATATCACCTTAATGATAAAAAATTTAGTGTGAACAGCTGACCTGGAGATTGGCGCTATACAAATATTTGTATGTATGTAGGTATGCATGTATGTATGTATGTATGTATGTACGTATGTATGTATGTATGTATGTATGTATGTATGTATGTATGTATGTATGTATGTATGTATGTATGTATATGATGCGCCAAATTCCATACTCCAAATGAATGATTAAGGCAGTATTTTTATTAGCTGTGTGCGCACATGATTTATTTTCTGCAAAGAGTATGCAATCCGAGCTGCCCGTTATGCGCTTGAAGGTGAACAGTTACGCTGCCGTGCCATCCTAACGGGTACCCATTCACTTCTTGGTGGGGCGGTGGGTAGCCTAGTGGTTAAAGCGTTCAGTCGTCACGCTGAAGACCCGGGTTCAATTCCCCACATGGGTACAATGTGTGAAGCCTATTTCTGGTGTCCCCCGCCGAGATATCGCTGAAATATTGCTAAAGGCAGCGTAAAACTAAAGTCACTCACTCACTAATTGGTAAAGAAGGGCATATTACGAACAAAGCCACTTGCCAAAGGTTACACCAGAATAGCCATGTGCTTCAGTGTAGGGCACACTGTCAAATACGTTCACCCATCCAACTACACTCCGTGGTCAGCGTTGCTTAACTTCCCCTTGTGACATTAGACTATTCAATGTAGCTGTTATATTGTTCCACCCTCGTCCATCATGACTACAAAATTCTTATTTCTATTCAGTCAATACATTTTTCAAAGAGTGAGTTTAGTTTTACGCCGCTTTTAGCAATATTCCAGCAATGACGCGGCGGTGAACACCAGAAATGGGCTTCACACATTGTACCCATGTGGGGAATCGAACCCGGATCTTCAGCGTGACGACCGAACGCCTTAACCACTAGGCTACCCCACCGCCCCTCAGCCCTTGTAGTCATACGGGGGTCAGCATTGATGATCCCTGGTCTGTCCCACATTCCTGTTCGGCGTGACGAACGAATGCTTTAACCACTAGGCTACCCCACCGCCCCTGTTTCAAGGAACCGTTTGACATTATCGGTGAGGAAGAGGGTGAATGTTGGATATTCAGCTGTCAAACCATTAAGGTGGCGTCACCCTCTTGTTGCTGCAGAACCAGGACTTCACTGGCCATTCAGAACGTATTAGTAGATTGATGCAACTCAAGGTCATTGTGTCAACGTTATAGAGAAATGACACATGCACCATGACATAGTTTTAGCCGGAAGGAATCACTCGAATCTGATCATTCAGCAACTTTTTTAGGCTCGATTGTACTTTCCATATCGGCAGCTGCCACTGATGCGCATTTGCTTGATGAAGACGGAAGGAAACCTAATATTTTCATTTAAATAGTGTTATCCTTTCAGTTCCATGATTTACAACAAACACTGGATCATATTTCATGGATCATGCATATTAATCGCGAAATTGTACCACTCACTCACTCACTCATTCACACTCACACACATCGATATATACGTCCATGCATGTATGCACATATGGATATCATATGTAACCCGTGATGCCCTTTAGCAAACCCATTCAAACTCCTCGTCGGAGGCGACTAAGGGAATCGGGTGGTCGGGTTCGCTGACTTGGTTGGCATATATAATCGTATCCCATTTGCTAAGATCGATGCTCATGGCGTCAATCACAGGATTGTCTGGTCCAGACCAGATTGTTTACAGACCGCCGTGATATAGCTGGAATATTGCTGAATGCGGCGTAAACAATAAACACAATAAACACATAAAAGAAGCCGCTTTCAAATGCAGTGCACAATGGTGACGCACCCTAAGTACTCCACCACAGGGCTGTTGACCGAACTCCGCACAGTTTGTCTCACAGTCCCTGTACCACATTATTTTCCCAACAGCCTATCCCTCCTGCAATGCTAAAGCTCTAAATGAAGCAAGTCTAGATTCCCTCAGGTTCTGAATTTCCCATCTGACTGGGGTTCCTGTTCAATTTAAATGGGTCTGTTTGTTACAATCAAAATTACTTTTATTCAGAGACTAAGCGGTAGTCTACGCGTTGGGATCGGCAGTAACGACAGTATACTCTTGATGTAGTTCAAGATGACGCGTTTACGACGGGTTATGTCACGCCGACATTCGTCGTCCAGTCACCCGACATGGGGAAGTAAGCATGTGTGTGATATATACCATGCATGTTATTGTTACTTGTCAATTGTAGATGGACAGAGAAGGGAGACATAGAGAATATGGTGGTTGTGGTAGATCGAGTAACCATGGCCGTGGTTGGTGATGCTGGGAGCATTGCGATGTTGTTGCATAGATAGTGCAGTTACGAATGAATACAAAGTAATTTCCAACCATTACCTGGGTCACAATTAGGGCTGCATTTGGGCACTAATCGATGACGAATTACTACATAACTACGTAACTACAACGTTAGACTGGCAATGGGCATCATAAAAAACATTTGCTTATGGAAAAGCCATTTTTTAACTGAAGAGAGATTAGTTACTGCATCAATATATTATCCACAATCAGCGCTAATGACGCCCCACCTACAAGCGTGAGATATGAGGAATAACGGGCGTGTTATAAGCAGGGCGTCGCTGTTAGCCGCGAAACCAGCCCCTGTAGAGTGACTGAGTTTAATTTTACGCCGCTTTTAGCAATATTCCAGCAATATCACGGCGGGGGGACACCAGAAATGGGCTTCACACATTGTACCCACGTGATGAATCGAACCCGGGTCTTCAGCGTGACAACAATTATTTCTCTTCCGCCCAGCCTTTTCTACGATGCAAAATACCCAAATTAAGCTTGTCTAAATAGTATGTATGTATCTCACTCGGGCTCTTTTTCAGTTACAGAATCTGTGTTTCTATCCAAATTACATATATTCAGAGATTAGCGTTAGTGGGATCCCCAGTTATCTGTGATTATCTGAAGAGGCAACCAAAGGGATCGGATTTTCAGGCTGGCTGATTTGGTTGCCACGTGTCATCGTATCCCATTTGCGTAGATCGATGCTCATGTTTTTGATCACTGGATTGCCAGGTCCAAACCCGAATATTTAAGGCTGCTGCCATAAAGTTGAAATATTGCTGAGTGCGGCGTTAAACAACATATAATCGTAATAAACATTGTTAACACCTGAATGTCCTGGGGTATTTTTAATGCATTATATTTTCTTTCCGTTTTGATACCGGAGATCCAACCACACAACAAGCTTCTCTTTGAGTGTGACTGAAAGATGCGACGCTAAAAATAACCATCCAGTCAGTTGACGCTCTTTAGGTATAGCTGAAATAATGGCAAAGTCATCTCATTCCGTTAATAACCGCCATGTATTGTAGAAAGGTCTTTTATTAACTACATCACACAGTTCCCAGACCCTTATCCAAACTCATGTCCTCTCATACCTGAAGTACACTGAACGAGATCTAATGGCGGTGGAAATATCTATTCCTTGTATTAGTGCGTCCTTCGATTTTGCCTAGATAGAAAATCCATTAACAAACGTGGCTGAAGTGTGTATCAGATCGATAATGTAGACTGACACTTAGTCTTTAAAACTGTTACACTTGGATTGAACCAAGCAACTATATTTGAACTGAAAAAGAGTCCGAATGAGATGGGTGTTTTGAGCGAGTGAGTTTAGTTGTACGCCGCAACATAGCAACACCAGAAATAGTTCATACATTGTACCCATGTAGGGAATCCCACAGGGTTGTTTTGCGTGACGAGCGAACGCTTTAACCACTAGGCTACCGTTACCCCACCGCCCCTGTAAATATGTGTCAATATTCAAAACGCTTCCCGAGCACCAGACGAAGTTATTAATGTACATTTCAAGCATATGGCCGTCCACAAGGGTCACGATTCGGCGTGTTAGGTCACAGGACAAGACATCGTTCCTGCATCGTTGACCAAGTAGCGTATGTCCGTGTTGCAGAATGAGTGAGTGAGTTTAGTTTTACGCCGCAATACACAATATTTGCGGCGTTCTGTAAATAATCGAATCGGAACCAGACAATCCAGTGATCAGCAGCATGAGCATCGATCTACGCAATTGGGATAGATGACATGTGTCAACCATGTCAGCAAGCCTGACCACCCGATCCGTTCGTCGCCTCTTACGACAATCATGGGTTCCTGAAGATCAATTCTAACCTTCGTTGCAGAGACGTCGGGCTAAAGCAGTCCTGATTCAATTACGTCAAATTCTAAGATGCTTCGGTGAAAGATCAAAGGCGCCGACAGTACTTTATCAGACGATAATGTGCACTTTTTGCATTACGTCACAATGTATTAGCGTCACTGCGCCATTCTAGTCTGCCCCCTCGTAGTCGGAACACTTTTGCATTACGTCACAATGTAAGCGACGTCACGATGCATGTCAGTTGTCATCGCCTCGTACAGCCTCCTACAGATATACTCCGTTGGATCCCGTTTCTTGGTTTGCAGTTGCTTCACGCAGATAACATCACTGGTGGATTCATTACGTTTTTGTTTTCCGACGGTTACAATGTCTCAATTCGACTCACAAGTTTTCAGCGACACGGCAACGTTCGCAATGTTTACATTCCCACAATGCAATCGTGGAATGTCGCTTGACTACTCAGCTTCATCTGGATGTACTGATCTAAACTTATGTTGGTAGTAGAAATGCGACGTTCATATTGCCCCATATGGTTTACGTTAATCGCAGATGTAATTGAAATAATTTAGAGAAGATATTTAGTCCGAACGTAAACCGTCATCAAACTGTTGATCATTTGTTTTTTCTGGTAACGTTCGTCTTAACGTAGGGGGGCAGACATCAATAGAGCAGCGCGCCAGTTAGCCCTGTGCGAGGATTCTTAATTTAGGCCACCGACACCGTAGTTTGTTTTCTGCCTTAGATTAATCGTAATTATCCTTAGAAAGTATTAAATTTGGCATCTTAGAAAAGAAATACTGTTCGCTCTACCACCATGTATAGTATAATAAAGCTTTAACGTTATAATAGTTCAGGACGAAAGTGTGCTTTATTACACTATTACACAATACATGGTGGTAGAGCGAACTGTATTTCTTAAGCAACAGATTGTTGAGTGAATATTGTGATCACAGTCGGTAGTAAGCGTATATGTCACAACGCTTTAAATAGTTACTCAAAAACATGAGTCGAATCCCATCATCTCTACAAGAGGGCCTTGAACCGTCATACACCGTGATGAGGCTCGAACACTGCATGAACTGACGTCATATCACTCACTCACCTACCAAGATAAACTAATCCTCTTAACCACCTAATCCCTCACTAACCCACTCACCCAACCTCTCTCACTCTCCGACACATATCCAGTCATCCAGAAACTCACCCGTCCATCGACCCACACACTCACTCACTCACCCGTAGAACCACACTCACTCTGTTTGCCCATGTTAACGTACGCATCACCCAACACAAATTTATATTACCGTAGATAATGCAGTCTCATAGATAAGCCGAGGTCCTAACTTGACCCTTAAAATCAGCATCCAAATGGTGATCCGTAGATAAGCTGAACCTTCGTTCATCTTTTCGTCGTGATCAGTCATCGAAAAAAGAGTGTCAACAAATCCGTATTGAATTATGCAGGGTAATCCCGTGTTACACTATCTCGTAATAAAACATGCCCTTTGCATATCTGGCCTTATGTTTGCAATCTAGTTTATTAACTTTACTCTAAATATTATTCAAGAATGTTAATATTAACTGCTGTGAAATCATGTGTCCCCGATATTTATGACTTCGGTCTACTCACGCCTCGAAATAATATGTCGGGGTAATATACTACCCATCAAAAGTTTAGACTCACTAGTGTAAATGTAGCCACTTACTTCAGTCAACTGTTCTAAACTAGATTTTGCAAAATATTTCATACTGTTTGAAGGTGTTGTATTGCATATGAACTGATGTATTGTAAAACGAATTCGTAACGTTGCAAAGTTTATTGTCATGAGTTCAATAAATGATGAAACATAGTGAAAAATGGCGAATTCTGAACAAAACTTTACACCAAAACGCAGCTGTTCACATGCGCGGTATTTGCATATGCTTTTCAGCAATTTGATGCATGATCTTCGTGCAATTCATCAGCATAAATTTTGCAGTTGGTTCCCCCAAGTTACTGGAGAAAGTCATCTTCGATGTAACCATATATATACATAACATATAGTGAGTGCTTTAAGTGAGTCTAAACTTTTGATGGGTAGTATATTATTATTTTCAGAAATCATACCGTTGTTTTTTTACTATGTGGGCGAAAACATGCCAAGTTCCGGCGTAACTAATGTGTAATTAATTTCCTCGTCACCCTTCCCACCTTCGGGCAACATCTGTACACGTGCATGTCGGGTCCGCTAGAGACTGGCATGCAGCTCTATGGCGGCAGAGAATGTGGTAATAGTGGGACTTTAAACAAACGGAAATACACGGTTTGTAAGAAAATCGCTCCCCAAATGTCTGTCATGCCACTCGGTAAATACTCTGACACTTCACCTTTTGACCTGACCTCTCAAACACAAATAAATAGCAAAGGAGAAAAATGTTGAATAACGCACTTGTGCCATATTGAATGAACCCTAGAAGTCTGAATATCTGGGATGGCGGTTTGCTTCCAATTAAATGTTAAGCAAAATAACGAGGGAGGTGGAATCGGTTGGGCAAGACCATATTCTCCTGACAACAATAAAAAGTAATGTCGTTTTATATCATGATCAGTGTCCACATTGTAACGCTTTGATTAAATAATTTCTTATTTATTTCGTGTTGAGAGGGATAACCTCTGTTCTTCATGTGTCTGAATGCCCGTGCCATCGCCATGTAATAGGAAGACTGTTTGAAGATGAATACGTTCTTTCACAAAAACTGCATTTATACGCCAATACTTTTCTCAGAACGAACACGTACTTTGGCTCTGAAATGCGACAGTGGTAATAGTGTAGCAATATAAGATTGTATATTACTACGTCAACGAATATTCAGACATATCTGTCTTGCCATGCCGTGATGGCAACTCGATGATGTACTGCGTAATACTGGCGCCATGCGGCACTGAGGTAGGTCGTTATGACTTCCTGTGGTTGATGCCCATTCACACATTGAAGTGAAGGTTGGCGTTAGGGCAGACAAAGGTGTGACAAGTATAAAGCAGTGTGTCAAACGTACTCTGAAATGTTAGTCACATGAAGTGCATCGTGAGACACATATAGTGCAGTGTGAGACACGTATAGTGAGTGCAGTGTGAGACACGTATAGTGAGTGCAGTGTGAGACACGTATAGTGCAGTGTGGGACAAATATAGTGCAGTGTGAGACAAGTATAGTGAGTGCAGTGTGAGACACGTATAGTGCAGTGTGGGACAAATATAGTGCAGTGTGAGACAAGTATAGTGAGTGCAGTGTGAGACACGTATAGTGCAGTGTGAGACACGTATAGCGCAACGTGAGGCTGCACTGTACATGTCTCATTTGTCTAAAACTGCCCTGTACGTGTCTCACACTGCAATATACGTGTCTCACACTGCACTATGCGTGCCTCCCTTATAGTCCAATATGAGACAAGTATAGTGCAGTGAGACACGTATAATGCAATGTGAGACACGTATAGTGCTGCCTGAGACATGTATCGTTCAGTGTGAGACACGTACAGTGCAGTAGGAGACACGTACAGCGCAAACTGACACACCTACAAGCCAACGTGAGACACGTACACGCATGTCCTACAAGCGTACCTACAGGTGTACGGAGGATCGGGATATGGCCATCACTCACACACACGTGACATGTATCAGCTGACAGGAGCTGTGAGTATGAGTACAGGTATTGTTCTCATATAGAACAGCTTAGCCTTGCCCCAAGGCTGTACTGAATGCTGAACCCTGGGCTGTCTCACAGTCCCTGGTCCACATTATTTTCCCACTGCCTAGCCGTCTCTGCAATGTAGTCTGTCCCTCTCACAATGTAGTCTGTCTCACAGTCCTGAACCACATTATTTTTCCCCACTGCCTAGCCCTCCCCACAATGTAGTCTGTCTCACAGTCCCTGGTCCACATTATTTTTCCTACTGCCTGGCCCTCTCTGCAATGTAGTCTGTCTCACAGTCCCTGAACCACATTATTTTCCCTACAGCCTAGCCCTCTCTGCAATGTAGTCTGTCTCACAGTCCCTGAACCACATTATTTTCCCTACTGCCTCGCCCTCCCTGCAATGTAGTCTGTCTCACAGTCCCTGAACCACATTATTTTCCCTACAGCCTAGCCCTCCCTGCAATGCAGAAGCCCTAAATGAAGCAAGTCCAGATTTCCTCAGGTTCTGAATCTCTGGTCTCCCTGGGGCTCCTTTTCAATTTAAATGGGTTTATTTGTTACTATCAAAATTATATTTATTCAGAGACTACGCGTTAGTCTAGCTGAGCCCATGGATGTATAGAAATTCTATCCTTCGAATGGGCAAGTCCAGATAAGCTGACAGTACGGACCCCAGTCTGTTATTTATTATTTCATAAAAATTATCATTTTAATTAATTTTTACCTTAGAGACTTTAAGACCTTAGAGACGTGCAAGTTTAAGTTCAGTGACACATTAGCTGTGTCCGTCCCGTCCTGTATTACGGAGTGGGATTTTATTTGATTTTGAGTGGTGGAATTCACAACTGCACCCCGATTGTGTCATCAGTCACGTCCACCATGCAAACTGGGTCAACAGAAGTAATAATTGCGTCAGTTTATATTATACAAATTGCTTTTCTACTCTTTCTGTTTAAGTTCAAGTAAATTTGATTGAAAATTCAGCTCGACGGTCGCTGGTCGCTAGGGGCGGAAGTAACGTTATATAATCCTCGTATAGAAACGGCAAGTAAGCTTGTAGCATATCCGGCGTGAAATACCACACACGGCTAAAATACATGTACTCCAACACAACATGTACACCGACCTCTAAGTAGGTCAGTCAGGGGTCGCTGTACACCGACAGCGGGGCACGTCGCCTCGGATCTGACAAACACGCTTCCTGTCAGACTGACTTCTCCAGCTGTGTCAAACAAGCCAAGTGGCAGTTATCTTTCCTTGTTGAAAAAAGGGGAAATAATTTAATATCAAAATAAATAAAGGAAGGACTTAAAACAATTTTTCCATTACTAACAAGAATGAATATAATTTATCAAAAAGAATGGAAGGATAAATATTTCATACAGAGAGAAAAAAAAGCTAATACAAAAGGAAATCCCGTGCTATAGTATGTTTTTAGAAACGAGTGAATGGTTGATAATTCCGTAATCTTTAAAGCGAAGGTAAATAAGATGCTTGTCGTAAAAGGCGACTAACTGGATCGGGTGGTCAGGCTCGCTGACTTGGTTGACACATGTCATCGGTTCCCAGTTGCGCAGATCGATACACATGCTGTTGATCACTGGATTGTCTGGTCCAGACTCGATTATTTACAAACCGCCGCCATATAGCTGGAATATTGCTGAGTGCGGCGTAAAACTCACTCACTCACTCACTCACGCACTCCCCGTTTATGTTTCAGGTGTACACCTGGCCGTGTTCAGGGACGAGGAGGGCAAGGCTCACGTTGTCAACGCCTACTGTCCTCACCTGGGCGCCAACATGGCCGTAGGGGGCAAGGTGGTGGGCAACTGTATCGAGTGCCCCTTCCACGCCTGGAGGTTCAGGGGGGAGGATGGCAAGTGTACCAACATCCCTGCTGCAGAGAAAGGTGAGGCTGACGTGTCTGGCTTCCCATGTAAACGATGACCGAATCCAGGCCTACCATACAAACGGTGAACAAATCATCAAAACTGATCTCGTATACACCAAAACAGAACAAAAACCACCAAAACTGCAACAATATCCTCTAAAACCGAAACAATACATCTGTAATGGAAGACAAATCGTTTGAAATGGAAACAAAACTCGCGTATCAGCTACAAGAGCGCTCGAGAACGGTCGCCGAGCGTACAAAACGGCATTCATAAAATCCCAACACGGCACTCATAGCATCCCAAAACGGCATACAAATCGTCAAAGATTGCGGCGAGGGGAGACGAATAGGCTTTGGGACATACTTGTTTTTCGTCACTATGAGTCTAATCTTGAAAATTTGATATCGGGATGTAGTGCATAAACCCCCTATTGTAGTAAGCTTCAAACCTATGCCCATACTTCTCAGTGTCAGGCTTGCAGTTCTACACAATGTGGTCCCTCGTTCGACCGAATAGGATTTCGGAATCGGTCTGACAGTTTTATAGTTATTTCACTTCGGCCCAGTACTGCCTGTAATGCAACGACCCAGTCGAAGCAAGTCCAGATATTCTTCAGGTTCTGAATCTCCCGGGGCGGAGTGGTTAAAGCGTTCGTTCGTCACGCCGAAGATCCGGGTTCGATTCCCCAAATGTGCATAATGTGTGAGATTCATTTCTGGTGTTTTCTGCCATGATATTTCTGGAATATTCTTAAGAGCTGCTCGGTCGCTCGCTCGCTCGCTCCCTCACTCACTCACTCACTCACTCACTCACTCACTCACTCACTCACTCACTCACTCACTCACTCACTCACTCACTCACCGCAGTTGTTTTCTGGGAATATCAGGCCCTGTCCGTTGAGGGTATCCAAACTTTTATGAACTGTAGAAGGATGCCCTCCATAACTCTTCTTCGATGATGATGTTAAAGTGGATTGTATGTGTATCTGCAGTGCCTGATATAGCGAGGGTCAAGTCGTGGAAGGTGAAGGAGCTGAATGGCTGGGTGTACGTGTGGTACCACGCCGAGGGGGAGGAGCCCTACTGGGTGCCCCCTGAAATAGAGGAGATCACCAAGGGAGAATGGACATACCGGGGTCGGACAGAACACATAGTCAACGCCCAGATACAGGTAACCTTGGCAACGGCATACCAACGCTTCATTCCCTTTCTTCCAAATCGCGTCTGGTATATGCATTTTTTGTACTAGCCCCCAGTGCTACACTGCGGTGACTGACAATGAGACGGACCAAGTTACACTTATCAACACTATGAGCTAGATCTGGCCACTCTAATCATTACTACAAATATCGTGACCTTCATAGTTTGTCGACCCGTGAAGATCCGAGTTAGAATTGATCTTCAGTAACCCATGCTTGTCGTAAAAGGCGACTAACGGGATCGGGTGGTCAGGCTCGCTGACTTGGTTGACACATGTCATCGGTTCCCAATTGCGTAGATCGTTGCTCATGCTGTTGATCACTGGATTGTCTGGCCCAGACTCGATTATTTACAGACCACCGCCATATAGCTGGAATATTGCTGAGTGCGGCGTAAACCTAAACTCACTCACTGACTCATAGTTTGTCAGGGAGCTAGCCCTAGTTGTTTGCTAATTACCAACCTACTGTGAGCGTCTTGACGTCATCACTAAAGTCAATTGTCCTGACTGAACACCAGTGACACGAAACCCGTACATTATAAGAGAAAAGAGTGTTACATCCAGAGCCGCGACTTACTTATCACAGATCTGGACTTGGACAACCAGTGTCATGAGTCAAGTAGATATCTCTAACACCTTTGCGATACCTGTACGATGTCACGTACCTGGAACGTCACAACTAGGGTTTCTCGTAATGATAGATCTGGTCTGTCACTTACTTATACGTTATCAGAGATCTGTGGTATCACTCAACGACTATGCGGGGCATCTCCCTTACAGTTCCAGCGATTTCCATTATCACTATTAGTGTACCATGCCGGTGTACCTGTTCGTTCAAAGATAGATCAGAGATCTGGACTATCACCACCAGTTTCGTAACTCCCTTACTTTATATTATCATAGATCTTTACTATCACCAGGGCCCCGTTCCACAAAGTGATCGTAGCGCTAAGGTGATCGTAACTCCCATACTTTAACATAGACTTACGACAGTCGTAGCGCTACGATCGCTTTGAGAAACGGGGGGCCAGTATCGTAAGTCTTTATGGCGGTGGTCTGTAAATAATCGAGTCCGGATCAGACAATCCAGTGATCAACAGCAAAAGCGTCCATCTACAGATTCGGGATGCGATGACAACCAAGTCAGTGAGCCTGACCACCCCATCCCGATAGTCGCCTCTTACGACAAGCATGGGTTACTGAAGATCAGTTCTAACCCGGATGTTCCGGACTGACGCTACCAGAACTGCACATGGCTCCCTTGTTAAAGAATATATCCTTGTGCAGCTAACATTAACTGTTCTTTATTTCGCTGGCGGAGATCTTTTTATTACCAGAATCAGTCGGAATAACCTCTGTTGTCGTCCATGGTGTAGTGGTTAGAGCGTCCGCCCATAATACCAAAATACGTTAAAATATGGTACTATATATATTGGTCCCTGCCTGGCGCACGGCATTAACGGGTACAACAAGGACTGGTAGGCTCGGAGTCAGTATAATGTGTCTGAATGGGGTATTCATGCTTAACTGCGGTATGGTATCTCAGCAAGCAATACAAAACCAGCTTAAGTCTGGGCTAGTACAAGAAGCCACACATACACACACATGGACGTCGTCATGAGCGAAATAATCTTAAGTACGACGTTAAACCCCATTTCTCCTCACCTCACCTCCTGTTGTCATGTTCAGGAGATCCCGGAGAACGGAGCTGACGTTGCCCACCTGCCTCAGGTTCACGGACCCTTCATGGGTGCTGGGACGGACCTCCGCTACATGTGGGCCAAGATGTGGACGTTCGTGGAGCACCGGTGGAATGCCAGCTGGGAGGCGTTTCAGCCCCCTCAGGGCCACATAGCCCAGATGTCCGTGGGGCATAAGCTGTGGCTGTGTGGCATGCACATGTCCATGCTGGACATGGATGTCAAGGCCAAACAGGTGGGTGATTGATCAGATGAAGCTATACACATTAGGCTGATGAGTGACGTCAAGGCCAAACAGGTATGTGATGGATCAGATGAAGCTATACACATTAGGCCTGATGAGTGACGTCAAGGCCAAACAGGTGGGTGGTTGATCAGATGAAGCTATACACATTAACGTCAAGGCCAAACAGGTGGGTGATTGATCAGATGAAGCTATACACATTAGGCCTGATGAGTGACGTCAAGGCCAAACAGGTGGGTGATTGATCAGATGAAGCTATACACATTAGAGTGACGTCAAGGCTGATGAGTGACGTCAAGGCCAAACAGGTATTAGGGATGAGTGATCAGATGAAGCTATACACATTAGGCCTGATGAGTGACGTCAAGGCCAAACAGGTAGGTGATGGATCAGATGAAGCTATACACATTAGGCCTGATGAGTGACGTCAAGGCCAAACAGGTAGGTGATGGATCAGATGAAGCTATACACATTAGGCCTGATGAGTGACGTCAAGGCCAAACAGGTATGTGATGGATCAGATGAAGCTATACACATTAGGCTATGGATCAGATGAAGCTATACACATTAGGCCTGATGAGTGACGTCAAGGCCAAACAGGTGGGTGATTGATCAGATGAAGCTATACACATTAGGCCTGATGAGTGACGTCAAGGCCAAACAGGTGGGTGATTGATCAGATGAAGCTATACACATTAGGCCTGATGAGTGACGTCAAGGCCAAACAGGTGGGTGATTGATCAGATCATTAGGCCTGATCAAGGCCAAACAGGTGGGTGGTTGATCAGATGAAGCTATACACATTAGGCCTGATGAGTGACGTCAAGGCCAAACAGGTTGGTGATGGATCAGATGAAGCTATACACATTAGGCCTGATGAGTGACGTCAAGGCCAAACAGGTAGGTGATTGATCAGGTGGAGACACCCTGAAGTTATACACACTCAGGGTGTTTTGTAAAGTAGGCCTGGTGACTTGTGTTAAACATATACCTTTTAAAAATAGTAGGGGTTATTCCATTTTTCGAGCATACCACTAGCCAATGCCAATGCATATGAGAAAAAGTAAAATATATCCATACAGATGAAACATTTCAAAGGAATGGAATAAATTGTCACATTTTACCCTAATTTCTCTTCATCATCTGTTTCCTCCTTGGCTTTATCATTTGCATTTTATCAATCTTGTAAATCCAATATCCCCTACCTTTTTATAATGGTATATTTCATTACTCGTCTACATGTGTATCTGGTCCTGCTTGTAAGAGCATAGAAATTCTATTTCGAGTTTGCTATCAAATTTCTTCACTGCATATAATGTAGCTGGACTGGAGCATAACTTAGTATACTCGGGCTAGCCGAATTTCGGAGTCTAGCGTTTGTTCATTACAACTTCCGGTCATCTGTGAATGAGGAGAGAGCGATCCTGTCTGGTTCCTGTACACAGGGATACTCTACAACGTTATATAGTCTCCCTGCTGTACCGTACGTGAATACTGTCTGGGTTCTGTATTGTACGCAAACACTGTCTGATTCCTGAACTGTACGTGAAGACTGCCTTGTCCCTGTACTGTACGTGAAGACTGTCTGATTCCTGTACTGAACGTGAAGACTGTCTTGTCCCTGTAATGTACGTGGATATTGTTTGTTTTTTGTAATGCATAATATTTTACCTGACTACGAACGGTACATAACATGGGCTTATAAACAATAGTTTAAATGATAATTTCTAAAAGATATTAATAATAGACTGGAGTCCTTAGATGTACTGTCCGCTTATCTAGACTTGCCTCTGTAAAGGGTAGACTTACTATGCATCCATGGGCTTTGCATTCAGTACAGACTTGGATCCCCGGCCGCGTCATACCAAAAAACGTTAAAATATGGTACTAAATATATTGGCCCCTGTCCCAACATGTCTCTTGAGGTGAGATCCGCAGGTTGTAAAGAGTTAATGATCTGATTACGCTTCCGCTAATTTTAAGGAAATGACGTAATTATTTCAACGCGTTCCTCGTTAATCTTGTCTTGTTAGACAATCCACAGACTAGGCAATGCTTAGTGTTATAGTAAACTCATTCCAGTGTATTGCGCCATGTTGTATTATCAGAGACACAGAGGAGATTGTTGTGCTAGTGATGCTTGGGATCCCAGTGTTGCCGACATGCTGTACGTGTGTGATGTGCGCACGTACCACCTCCATGGCGTTGATAAGGATCATAGTTCCACTCTCACCCTTGTAAAACAATATATTCATTTTCATTTGTATCAGGACACGAGTCTTGTCATCTCATCTGGTTTGGGGTTTTTTCCTGGCCAAGCGAGACTTTGAACCCAATTGTTCATACTATTGTATGTTTATCAGAAATAGGGTATCTTATGATCACATGTTTGGTATGTTTATCAGAAATAGGGTATCTTATGATCACATGTTTGGTATGTTTATCAGAAATAGGGTATCTTATGATCACATGTATGGTATGTTTATCAGCAATCGGGTATCTTATGATCACATGTTTGGTATGTTTATCAGAAATAGGGTATCTTATGATCACATGTATGGTATGTTTATCAGCAATCGGGTATCTTATGATCACATGTTTGGTATGTTTATCAGCAATAGGGTATCTTATGATCACATGTATGGTATGTTTATCAGCAATCGGGTATCTTATGATCACATGTTTGGTATGTTTATCAGCAATAGGGTATCTTATGATCACATGTATGGTATGTTTATCAGCAATAGGGTATCTTATGATCACATGTATGGTATGTTTATCAGCAATAGGGTATCTTATGATCACATGTATGGTATGTTTATCAGCAATAGGGTATCTTATGATCACATGTTTGGTATGTTTATCAGAAATAGGGTATCTTATGATCACATGTATGGTATGTTTATCAGAAATAGGGTATCTTATGATCACATGTATGGTATGTTTATCAGCAATAGGGTATCTTATGATCACATGTTTGGTATGTTTATCAGCAATAGGGTATCTTATGATCACATGTTTGGTATGTTTATCAGAAATAGGGTATCTTATGATCACATGTATGGTATGTTTATCAGCAATAGGGTATCTTATGATCACATGTATGGTATGTTTATCAGCAATAGGGTATCTTATGATCACATGTATGGTATGTTTATCAGCAATAGGGTATCTTATGATCACATGTATGGTATGTTTATCAGCAATAGGGTATCATGATCTCATATGTATGGTATGTTTATCAGAAATAGGGTATCTTATGATCACATGTATGTATGTTTATCAGCAATAGGGTATCTTATGATCACATGTATGGTATGTTTATCAGAAATAGGGTATCTTATGATCACATGTATGGTATGTTTATCAGAAATAGGGTATCTTATGATCACATGTATGGTATGTTTATCAGCAATAGGGTATCTTATGATCACATGTATGGTATGTTTATCAGCAATAGGGTATCTTATGATCACATATGTATGGTATGTTTATCAGCAATAGGGTATCTTATGATCACATGTATGGTATGTTTATCAGAAATAGGGTATCTTATGATCACATGTATGGTATGTTTATCAGAAATAGGGTATCTTATGATCACATGTATGGTATGTTTATCAGAAATAGGGTATCTTATGATCACATGTATGGTATGTTTATCAGCAATAGGGTATCTTATGATCACATGTATGATATGTTTATCAGCAATAGGGTATCTCATGATCACATATGTATGATATGTTTATCAGAAATAGGGTATCTTATGATCACATGTATGATATGTTTATCAGCAATAGGGTATCTCATGATCACATGTATGATATGTTTATCAGAAATAGGGTATCTTATGATCACATGTATGATATGTTTATCAGCAATAGGGTATCTCATGATCTCATATGTATGGTATGTTTATCAGAAATAGGGTATCTTATGATCACATACATGTATGATATGTTTATCAGAAATAGGGTATCTTATGATCACATGTATGATATGTTTATCAGCAATAGGGTATCTCATGATCTCATATGTATGGTATGTTTATCAGAAATAGGGTATCTTATGATCACATGTTTGGTATGTTTATCAGCAATAGGGTATCTTATGATCACATGTATGGTATGTTTATCAGCAATAGGGTATCTCATGATCTCATATGTATGGTATGTTTATCAGAAATAGGGTATCTTATGATCACATGTATGGTATGTTTATCAGAAATAGGGTATCTTATGATCACATGTATGGTATGTTTATCAGCAATAGGGTATCTTATGATCACATGTATGGTATGTTTATCAGCAATAGGGTATCTTATGATCATGTATGTATGGTATGTTTATCAGAAATAGGGTATCTTATGATCACATGTATGGTATGTTTATCAGAAATAGGGTATCTCATGATCATATGTATGGTATGTTTATCAGAAATAGGGTATCTTATGATCACATGTATGGTATGTTTATCAGCAATAGGGTATCTCATGATCTCATATGTATGGTATGTTTATCAGCAATAGGGTATCTTATGATCACATGTATGGTATGTTTATCAGAAATAGGGTATCTTATGATCATATGTATGGTATGTTTATCAGCAATAGGATATCTTATGATCACATGTATGGTATGTTTATCAGCAATAGGGTATCTTATGATCATATGTATGGTATGTTTATCAGTAAAAGGGTATCTTATGATCACATGTATGGTGTGTTTATCAGCAATCGGGTATCTTATGATCATATGTATGGTATGTTTATCAGAAATAGGGTATCTTATGATCATCACATGTATGGTATGTTTATCAGGGTATCTTATGATCACATGTATGGTATGTTTATCAGCAATAGGGTATCTCATGATCATATGTATGGTATGTTTATCAGAAATAGGGTATCTTATGATCACATGTATGGTATGTTTATCAGCAATAGGGTATCTTATGATCACATGTATGATATGTTTATCAGCAATAGGGTATCTCATGATCTCATATGTATGGTATGTTTATCAGAAATAGGGTATCTTATGATCACATGTTTGGTATGTTTATCAGCAATAGGGTATCTTATGATCACATGTATGGTATGTTTATCAGCAATAGGGTATCTTATGATCACATGTATGGTATGTTTATCAGCAATCGGGTATCTTATGATCACATGTATGGTATGTTTATCAGCAATAGGGTATCTTATGATCACATGTATGGTATGTTTATCAGCAATAGGGTATCTTATGATCACATGTATGGTATGTTTATCAGCAATAGGGTATCTTATGATCATATGTATGGTATGTTTATCAGAAATAGGGTATCTTATGATCACATGTATGGTATGTTTATCAGAAATAGGGTATCTTATGATCACATGTATGGTATGTTTATCAGAAATAGGGTATCTCATGATCTCATATGTATGGTATGTTTATCAGAAATAGGGTATCTTATGATCACATGTATGGTATGTTTATCAGCAATAGGGTATCTTATGATCACATGTATGGTATGTTTATCAGCAATCGGGTATCTTATGATCACATGTATGATATGTTTATCAGCAATAGGGTATGATCACATGTATGATATGTTTATCAGCAATAGGGTATCTTATGATCACATGTATGGTATGTTTATCAGCAATAGGGTATCTTATGATCACATGTATGGTATGTTTATCAGCAATAGGGTATCTTATGATCACATGTATGGTATGTTTATCAGCAATAGGGTATCTTATGATCACATGTATGGTATGTTTATCAGCAATAGGGTATCTCATGATCACATGTATGTATGGTATGTTTATCAGCAATAGGGTATCTTATGATCACATGTATGGTATGTTTATCAGAAATAGGGTATCTTATGATCACATGTATGGTATGTTTATCATGCAATAGGGTATCTTATGATCACAACAGGGTATGTATGGTATGATATGTTTATCAGCAATAGGGTATCTTATGATCACATGTATGGTATGTTTATCAGCAATAGGGTATCTTATGATCACATGTATGGATATGTTTATCAGCAATAGGGTATCTTATGATCACATGTATGGTATGTTTATCAGAAATAGGGTATCTCATGATCACATGTATGATATGTTTATCAGCAATAGGGTATCTTATGATCACATGTATGATATGTTTATCAGCAATCGGGTATCTCATGATCACATGTATGATATGTTTATCAGCAATAGGGTATCTTATGATCACATGTATGGTATGTTTATCAGCAATAGGGTATCTTATGATCACATGTATGGTATGTTTATCAGAAATAGGGTATCTTATGATCACATGTATGGTATGTTTATCAGCAATAGGGTATCTTATGATCATATGTATGGTATATTTATCAGCAATAGGGTATCTTATGATCACATGTATGGTATGTTTATCAGCAATAGGGTATCTTATGATCACATGTATGATATGTTTATCAGCAATAGGGTATCTCATGATCTCATATGTATGGTATGTTTATCAGAAATAGGGTATCTTATGATCACATGTATGGTATGTTTATCAGCAATAGGGTATCTTATGATCACATGTATGGTATGTTTATCAGCAATAGGGTATCTCATGATCTCATATGTATGGTATGTTTATCAGAAATAGGGTATCTTATGATCACATGTATGGTATGTTTATCAGAAATAGGGTATCTTATGATCACATGTATGGTATGTTTATCAGCAATAGGGTATCTTATGATCACATGTATGGTATGTTTATCAGCAAATAGGGTATCTTATGATCTCATATGTATGGTATGTTTATCAGAAATAGGGTATCTTATGATCACATGTATGGTGTGTTTATCAGCAATCGGGTATCTCATGATCTCATATGTATGGTATGTTTATCAGAAATAGGGTATCTTATGATCACATGTATGGTATGTTTATCAGCAATAGGGTATCTCATGATCTCATATGTATGGTATGTTTATCAGCAATAGGGTATCTTATGATCACATGTATGATATGTTTATCAGCAATAGGGTATCTCATGATCTCATATGTATGGTATGTTTATCAGCAACAGGGTATCTCATGATCACATGTATGATATGTTTATCAGCAATAGGGTATCTCATGATCTCATATGTTTGGTATATTTATCAGTAATAGGGTATCTTATGATCACATGTATGGTATGTTTATCAGCAATAGGGTATCTTATGATCTCATATGTATGGTATGTTTATCAGCAATAGGGTATCTTATGATCACATGTATGATATGTTTATCAGCAATCGGGTATCTTATGATCACATGTATGATATGTTTATCAGCAATCGGGTATCTTATGATCACATGTATGATATGTTTATCAGAAATAGGGTATCTTATGATCACATGTATGATATGTTTATCAGCAATAGGGTATCTTATGATCACATGTATGGTATGTTTATCAGCAATAGGGTATCTTATGATCACATGTATGATATGTTTATCAGCAATAGGGTATCTCATGATCTCATATGTATGGTATGTTTATCAGCAATAGGGTATCTTATGATCACATGTATGGTGTGTTTATCAGCAATCGGGTATCTCATGATCTCATATGTATGGTATGTTTATCAGAAATAGGGTATCTTATGATCACATGTATGATATGTTTATCAGCAATAGGGTATCTTATGATCACATGTATGGTATGTTTATCAGCAATAGGGTATCTCATGATCACATGTATGGTATGTTTATCAGAAATAGGGTATCTTATGATCACATGTTTGGTATGTTTATCAGAAATAGGGTATCTTATGATCACATGTATGGTATGTTTATCAGAAATAGGGTATCTTATGATCACATGTATGGTATGTTTATCAGCAATAGGGTATCTTATGATCACATGTATGGTATGTTTATCAGAAATAGGGTATCTTATGATCACATGTATGGTATGTTTATCAGAAATAGGGTATCTTATGATCACATGTATGGTGTGTTTATCAGCAATCGGGTATCTCATGATCTCATATGTATGGTATGTTTATCAGAAATAGGGTATCTTATGATCACATGTATGATATGTTTATCAGCAATAGGGTATCTCATGATCTCATATGTATGGTATGTTTATCAGAAATAGGGTATCTTATGATCACATGTATGATATGTTTATGATCATCTCATGATCTCATATGTATGGTATGTTTATCAGCAACAGGGTATCTTATGATCACATGTATGATATGTTTATCAGCAATAGGGTATCTCATGATCTCATATGTATGGTATGTTTATCAGCAACAGGGTATCTCATGATCACATGTATGATATGTTTATCAGCAATAGGGTATCTCATGATCTCATATTTGGTATATGATCAGTAACAGGGTACATGATCATATGTATGGTGTGTTTATCAGCAATAGGGTATCTTATGATCACATGTATGGTATGTTTATCAGCAATAGGGTATCTTATGATCACATGTATGGTATGTTTATCAGCAATCAGGGTATCTTATGATCACATGTATGATATGTTTATCAGCAATAGGGTATCTCATGATCTCATATGTATGGTATGTTTATCAGAAATAGGGTATCTTATGATCTCTATGTATGGTATGATCACATGTATGGTATGTTTATCAGCAATAGGGTATCTCATGATCATATGTATGGTATATTTATCAGAAATAGGGTATCTTATGATCACATGTATGATATGTTTATCAGCAATAGGGTATCTTATGATCACATGTTTGGTATGTTTATCAGCAATAGGGTATCTTATGATCACATGCATGGTATGTTTATCAGCAATAGGGTGTCCCATGATTTCACATGTATGATATAACACGCCGTGAAATATCAGAGTTACTGTTCAAAGCGGCAATAAACCCATCTGACTCACTCCTCTGCTTGTTCCACTAGAAGCTATAGTACGCCTATAGACAAACGCTTAGTCTCTGAATATATATAATTTTGATAGAAACAAATAAACCCATTTAAATTGAAAAGGAGCCCCAGGGAGACCAGAGATTCAGAACCTGAACCTGGAGAAATCTAGACTTGCTTCGTTTAGGGCTTTAGCACTGCAGAGAGGGAGGGAGGGACAGGAGGGGAAATAATGTGGTTCAGGGATTGTGAGACAGACCAGGCGATAGACACCCCGGGAGGGAATATGACCACACGTATACCATGAGAAGTCAAACGTGTTTGCTTGGTTAGGCATTATCTCGCTATAACCACCAAAGGGCGGTGGGGTGGTCTAGTCGTTAAAGCGTTCGCTCGTCACGCCGAAGACCCGGGTTCGATTCCCCACATGGGTACAATGTGTAAAGCCCCATTTCTGGTGTCCCCCGCCCTGATATTGCTGGAATATTGCCAAAAGCGGCGTAAAACCATACTCACTTACTCATTATAGCCACTAAGCTGTCATCCCCGATTGAGGTAGTGAGGTATCGCCATACACACATTGCTGCTTCATGTTTCAGATAGGTCCAGCATTTGTGTATCTGAGTATGGACTGCGGGATATTTGGCAAGGGCGTCATCATACACAACCTGCTCCCAGTAGGACCCATCACACAGAAGCTTATCCACAACATCTACGTGCAGAGTCGCATGCCAACATTCGTGGCCAAGTTCTACATGATGGCTGAAGCAATTCAGGTAGGGTTTTGAATATTATTGCAATAAATTGTATTAATATTATCTCCATTATATAAATGAGTGGAAGTTTATTTCACCCGTAGAGTATTTCATTGATTTGTATACAGTTAATGATTACTAATCCTTATCTTTTTTCAGTATGTTTTTAAATGTTTCAGTGTTTGTTTCCGTTCTTAGATCACCGTGCTACAGTACTTGTTTAATTCTGATGCTGTTCCTACTTAGTTGTGTTTCATTCTACTCCCGCTTCATCGTGTTGCATGAATTGTTTCGGTTCTCAATACATCATGTTGCATGACTTGTTTCGGTTCCCAGTACATCGTGATGCATGATTTGTTTCGGTTCCCAATACATCGTGTTGCATGACTTGTTTCGGTTCCCAATACATCGTGTTGCATGACTTGTTTCGGTTCCCAATACATCGTGTTGCATGACTTGTTTCGGTTCCCAATACATCGTGTTGCATGACTTGTTTCAGTTCCCAATACATCGTGTTGCATGACTTGTTTCAGTTCCCAATACATCGTGTTGCATGATTTGTTTCGGTTCCCAATACATCGTGCTGCATGACTTGTTTCGGTTCCCAATACATCGTGTTGCATGATTTGTTTCGGTTCCCAATACATCGTGTTGCATGACTTGTTTCGGTTCCCAATACATCGTGTTGCATGACTTGTTTCAGTTCCCAATACATCGTGTTGCATGACTTGTTTCGGTTCCCAATACATCGTGTTGCATGACTTGTTTCGGTTCCCAATACATCGTGTTGCATGATTTGTTTCGGTTCCCAATACATCGTGTTGCATGATTTGTTTCGGTTCTCAATACATTATGTTGCATCACTTGTTTTGGTTCCCAATACATCGTGTTGCATGATTTGTTTCAGTTCCCAATACATCGTGTTGCATGACTTGTTTCGGTTCCCAATACATCACGTGTTGCATGACTTGTTTCAGTTCCCAATACATCGTGCTGCATGATTTGTTTCAGTTCCCAATACATCGTGCTGCATGATTTGTTTTGGTTCCCAATACATCGTGTTGCATGATTTGTTTCGGTTCTCAATACATTATGTTGCATGACTTGTTTTCGGTTCCCAATACATCGTGTTGCATGATTTGGTTCCCAATACAT
Organism: Haliotis rubra; assembly: GCF_003918875.1. Lineage (NCBI taxonomy): Eukaryota > Metazoa > Mollusca > Gastropoda > Lepetellida > Haliotidae > Haliotis > Haliotis rubra. The sequence goes on from NW_025765255.1 coordinate 133,871, forward strand.
CGTGTTGCATGATTTGTTTCAGTTCCCAATACATCGTGTTGCATCCCAATACATCGTGCTGCATGATTTGTTTTCGGTTCTCAATACATTATGTTGCATGATTTGTTTCAGTTCCCAATACATCGTTTTGCATGAATTGTTTCGGTTCCCAATGCATGCATGACTTGTTTCGGTTCCCAATACATCGTGCTGCATGATTTGTTTCGGTTCCCAATACATTATGTTGCATGACTTGTTTCAGTTCCCAATACATCGTGCTGCATGATTTGTTTCAGTTCCCAATACATCGTGCTGCATGACTTGTTTCGGTTCTCAATACATTATGTTGCATGACTTGTTTCAGTTCCCAATACATCGTGCTGCATGACTTGTTTTGGTTCCCAATACATCGTGTTGCATGACTTGTTTCGGTTCCCAATACATCGTGCTGCATGATTTGTTTCGGTTCTCAATACATCGTGTTGCATGATTTGTTTCAGTTCCCAATACATTGTGCTGCATGACTTGTTTCGGTTCTCAATACATCGTGTTGCATGATTTGTTTCAGTTCCAAATACATCGTGTTGCATGACTTGCTTCGGTTCCCAATACATCGTGTTGAATGACTTGTTTCAGTTCCCAATACATCGTGTTGCATGACTTGTTTCGGTTCCCAATACATCGTGTTGAATGACTTGTTTCGGTTCCCAATACATCATGTTGCATGATTTGTTTCGGTTCCCAATACATCGTGTTGCATGATTTGTTTTGGTTCCCAATACATCGTGCTGCATGACTTGTTTCGGTTCCCAATACATCGTGCTGCATGATTTGTTTCGGTTCTCAATACATCGTGTTGCATGACTTGTTTGTTTCAGTTGAATGACTTGTTTCCCCAATACATCGTGTTGCATGACTTGTTTCGTTCTCAATACATCGTACATCGTGTTGCATGATTTGTTTCAGTTCCCAATACATCGTGTTGCATGACTTGTTTCGGTTCCCAATACATCGTGTTGCATGACTTGTTTCGGTTCCCAATACATCGTGTTGAATGACTTGTTTCGGTTCCCAATACATCGTGTTGAATTACTTGTTTCAGTTCCCAGTACATCGTGTTGCATGACTTGTTTCGGTTCCCAATACATCGTGTTGCATGACTTGTTTAGGTTCCCAATACATCGTGTTGAATGACTTGTTTCGGTTCCCAATACATCGTGTTGCATGACTTGTTTCGGTTCCCAATACATCGTGTTGCATGATTTGTTTCGGTTCCCAATACATCATGTTGCATGACTTGTTTCGGTTCCCAATACATCTTGCTGCATTCTTGTTTCGGTTCCCAATACATCTTGTTGCATGTACGCGATTCTTGTAATGCACGTGAATTGTCAGGTTCCTGTAATGTTCGTTGATACTGCCTCATTCTGTAATGCACACTGAATACTGTCGGTTCCTGTACTGTACTACAATAACAACTAGTGTCTGAAATGAACATATTTTACAGAAAAACAGACTGAGTTCATAATACAAAAAATATAATATAATGAAAAGGAGACCTGAGATTTTCTTCATTTTCAGAAACTGTGCAAATCTAGACTTGCCACATAATCTAGACTTGCATTGGCTTTCTTGGATATGTTGTTTGATGGTCTGTATGGCAGACTAGTACTGTACGTAAATACTGTCTGGTAACTGTAGTAAACGTGAATAGTTTCAGTTTCTGTTCCTATTTCATGGTGTTGCAGTGCTTGTTTCATTCTATATCTGCTCTTGTTTCTTATTATCTCTTATCTTGGTACAGTACTGTTTTCATTCTGTTGTAGTTGTCGCCGTGTTGCTAGATTTGTTTTATTCTCCTTCGGTTCCTATTTGATCATTTTGCAGTGGGCTTGTTTCATTCTGTTTCTGTTGCTATTTCATCCGGTTGCAACATTTCACTTCATTATGTTTCAGTACTTGATTCGCCGTGTTTCCATACCGGTTTCGTTGTTTTGGAATGAATTTCTTCTATTTCAGTTCGAGTTTGATTACGTTTCAGTATTTCAGTATGTACACGGCTACTACACCCCCTTGTTTCGTTGTGTGTCGGTTCTTGTTTCGTTTTCTTTCTTTCCTTCTGTAGGTGGGTGTCAGTCTTTGTTTCGTTGCATTTAACAACTTGGGTCGTAATGTGCCAGTCTTGTTTTGTGTTTCAGTCTTTCCTTCAGTCCTTCATTCTTGGTTCAGATGTTTCATTTTTTGTACTTGTTCCCTTCTGTCTTCCACGTAATTAGTAATGTTGTTTCTCCTTATTTCTTTTTTTCAGTTATGTTTCACTACTTTAAACCTTGTGATCTAGCACGTATATAGAGAATACTACAAGAGGTCTCATTACATACGAATTATACGAAACTCGTGCCCTTCCTATGGTTTCTGACCTCGCGAGGTCAGAAACCATAGGAAGGTCACAAGTTTCGTATAATTCGTATGTAATGAGACCGAGTGTGGTATTTTATTTATTACCCACGTCTTACATGCATTGAATTGACAAAAAAGCGTATTTATGTGTATTACCCACGTGGTCAACGTATGGGTAGGTGCATACTAATCTCGTACGTCATACGAGTGTCGAATCGCGTTGACCTGTGTCGTAACGACTTGACCTGAGATTCTAACTATTTAAAAATAACAAAAATACGCTATTTGTCAATTTAATGCATGTAAGACGTGGGTAATAAATAAAATACCACACTCAGTCTTATAGCATACGAATAATACGAAACTCGTGACCTTCCTATGGTTTCTGACCTCCCTTTCGCTGTGTCAGATACCACAGGAAGGACACTCGTTTCGTATAATTCGCATGTAATGAGACCTCGAGTAGTATTCTCTATTAAGAGGTTGCAGAAGAATTTTGTTCTGTAGTACACTTTTGCATGACGTCACACTGTATTGACGTCACTACGCCATTCTCGTCTGTCCCCTTGGGAACCGACGTCACGATGCATGACAGTTGTCATCGCCTCTCGTACAGCCTCCTACAGTAAACTACTTCGTAGCACCTGTTTCTTGGTTTGCAACTGCTTTACTCGGCTAACATCACTGGTGGAAACATTGCGTTTATGTTTTTCGACGGATATAATGTCTCAGTTCGACTCACAATTAAACAGCGACACGACAACGTTCGCAATAGTTACATTCCCACAATGCATATAAGTTGTAGAATGAATAAATTCACGTGTTTGTTATGAATGAACAAGTAGTTCCGTCACAACGTGACCTAACTGAGAGGTCATCGGTTATCCAATCAAATCGTTAGAATCTCAGGTCAAGTCGTTACGACACAGGTCAACGCGATACGACACTCGTGTGACGTACGAGATTAGTATGCAACTACCCATACGTTGACCACGTGGGTAATAATTCCTTGTGTTTCAGTACGTCTTCCGTTGTGTTTCAGTATGTATTCCATTGTGTTTCAGTACGTCTTCCGTTGTGTTTCAGTACGTCTTCCGTTGTGTTTCAGTACGTCTTCCGTTGTGTTTCAGTTCGTCTTCCATTGTGTTTCAGTACGTCTTCCGTTGTGTTTCAGTACGTCTTCCGTTGTGTTTCAGTTCGTCTTCCGTTGTGTTTCATTTCGTCTTCCGTTGTGCTTCAGTTCGTTTTCCATTGTGTTTCAGTACGTATTCCATTGTGTTTAAGTTCGTCTTCCATTGTGTTTCAGTTCGTCTTCCATTGTGTTTCAGTACGTCTTCCATTGTGTTTCAGTAGGTCTTCCATTTTGTTTCAGTTCGTCTTCCATTGTGTTTCAGTTCGTCTTCCATTGTGTTTCAGTACGTCTTCCATTGTGTTTCAGTACGTCTTCCATTTTGTTTCAGTACGTCTTTACGTCTTCCATTGTGTTTCAGTACGTCTTCCATTGTGTTTCAGTACGTCTTCCGTTGTGTTTCAGTACGTCTTCCATTGTGTTTCAGTACGTCTTCCGTTGTGTTTCAGTACGTCTTCCATTGTGTTTCAGTACGTCTTCCGTTGTGTCAGTACGTCTTCCATTGTGTTTCAGTACGTCTTCTGTTGTGTCAGTACGTCTTCCATTGTGTTTCAGTACGTCTTCCGTTGTGTTTCAGTACGTATTCCATTGTGTTTAAGTTCGTCTTCCATTGTGTTTCAGTTCGTCTTCCATTGTGTTTCAGTACGTCTTCCATTGTGTTTCAGTACGTCTTCCATTTTGTTTCAGTTCGTCTTCCATTGTGTTTCAGTTCGTCTTCCGTTGTGTTTCAGTACGTCTTCCATTTTGTTTCAGTACGTCTTCCATTTTGTTTCAGTACGTCTTTACGTCTTCCATTGTGTTTCAGTAAGTCTTCCATTGTGTTTCAGTACGTCTTCCGTTGTGTTTCAGTACGTCTTCCATTGTGTTTCAGTACGTCTTCCGTTGTGTTTCAGTACGTCTTCCATTTTGTTTCAGTACGTCTTCCGTTGTGTCAGTACGTCTTCCGTTGTGTTTCAGTACGTCTTCTGTTGTGTCAGTACGTCTTCCATTGTGTTTCAGTACGTCTTCCGTTGTGTTTCAGTACGTCTTCCGTTGTGTTTCAGTACGTCTTCCATTGTGTTTCAGTACGTCTTCCATTGTGTTTCAGTTCGTCTTCCGTTGTGTTTAAGTACGTCTTCCATTGTGTTTCAGTACGTCTTCCGTTGTGTTTCAGTACGTCTTCCATTTTGTTTAAATACGTCTTCCGTTGTGTTTCAGTACGTCTTCCTTTGTGTTTAAATACGTCTTCCGTTGTGTTTCAGTACGTCTTCCGTTGTTTCAGTACGTCTTCCGTTGTGTTTCAGTACGTCTTCCATTGTGTTTCAGTACGTCTTCCATTGTGTTTCAGTATGTCTTCCATTGTGTTTCAGTACGTCTTCCATTGTGTTTCAGTACGTCTTCCATTGTGTTTCAGTACGTCTTCCATTGTGTTTCAGTTCGTCTTCCGTTGTGTTTCAGTTCGTCTTCCATTGTGTTTCAGTACGTCTTCCATTGTGTTTAAGTACGTCTTTCACTGTGTTTCAGTACGTCTTCCATTGTGTTTCAGTACGTCTTCGTTGTGTTTCAGTACGTCTTCCGTTGTGTTTCAGTACGTCTTCCGTTGTGTTTCAGTACGTCTTCCGTTGTTTCAGTACGTCTTCCGTTGTGTTTCAGTACGTCTTCCATTGTGTTTCAGTACGTCTTCCATTGTGTTCAGTACGTCTTCCATTGTGTTTCGGAACGTTTTCCATTGTGTTTCAGTACGTCTTCCATTGTGTTTCAGTACGTCTTCCATTGTGTTTCAGTTCGTCTTCCGTTGTGTTTCAGTTCGTCTTCCATTGTGTTTCAGTACGTCTTCCATTGTGTTTAAGTACGTCTTCCATTGTGTTTCAGTACGTCTTCCATTGTGTTTCAGTACGTCTTCCGTTGTGTTTCAGTACGTCTTCCGTTGTGTTTCAGTACGTCTTCCGTTGTGTTTCAGTACGTCTTCCATTGTGTTTCAGTACGTCTTCCGTTGTGTTTGAGTACGTCTTCCATTGTGTTTCAGTACGTCTTCCGTTGTGTTTCAGTTCGTCTTCCATTGTGTTTCAGTACGTCTTCCATTGTGTTTAAGTACGTCTTTCACTGTGTTTCAGTACGTCTTCCATTGTGTTTCAGTACGTCTTCGTTGTGTTTCAGTACGTCTTCCGTTGTGTTTCAGTACGTCTTCCATTGTGTTTCAGTACGTCTTCCATTGTGTTTCAGTACGTCTTCCGTTGTGTTTCAGTACGTCTTCCGTTGTGTTTGAGTACGTCTTCCGTTGTGTTTCAGTACGTCTTCCATTGTGTTTCAGTACGTCTTCCATTGTGTTTCAGTACGTCTTCCATTGTGTTTCAGTACGTATTCCATTGTGTTTTAGTACGTATTCCATTGTGTTTCAGGTTGAAAGGGACATCATGATATGGAATAATAAAATGTACCAGAATAAACCAATATTTGCTCGATCAAAAGAAGACAGCACCATAGCTAAACACAGACGATGGTACTCGCAGTTCTACTCCGAACACAGCCCGAAACTCACCTTCCAGGAAGACAGTCTGTCTTGGTAGCCACCGAGGGATCTTTACAGGTCAACGCCTACAAGATTCACAAGATTGGCCGCCTTTTCACCCGAGTTCATAATGAGGATGTCATATTGTTTTTGAGAAAGTATAAATTTTGACTTTTATATGATTGTTTCATGGTTACTGTATCACTGCTGCTGATTGCTCTGTGTGCGTGTGTGTTTGTGGGCCTGTGTGTGTTTGTGTGTATGTTTGTGGGCCTGTGTGTGCGTGTGTGTTTGTGTATATGTTGGTGGACCTGTGTGTGCGTGTGTAAATATTGAGTCAGTGGTCAGTATTGCTTCACGCCACTGACAGCAACATCCCAGCAATATCCCAGCAGTATCACGGCGAAGTACATAAGAAATCTGGCTATACACATTGCACCCGAGTGAGGAATCGAACCCGGTGTGTGCGTGTGCGTGTGCGTGTGCGCCTGTCTGCCTGTGTGTGTCCCAGTATGTGTGTGTTGAGAGAGTGATATTGTTATTGGACTTAACACAGAAAGGTCAGGTACAGTGATGACAACATTGTCGTTTTTAATTTATTCCTGCCATTACATGAATATTGTGCAGACGTTCTGTTAAAATGAATATAGGCCCATGCATTGAAGTGTGGTTTTTATATTATTTTTCAGTAATATGTTAATATTTTAATTTCAGGTGAAGATGTGTGCTTCAGCATTAGCTTTCTTGTGAAACCTTTTCAGTTTCAAATTTCTGAGTGATGCCTGGCAGCCAAATATGGATTGTATATGCCACACACGAGACATTTAAGAACAACCAATATCTATTAACGATAGTTAATGTCATGGCACAACAAACAAAATAGAAAAATATTCAAAACGCGGATATTCCTTAACTTCTTTTGATGCAATGATGCGTGTTACCAGGTAGTAATGAATACATATTTAAGTAAGTAATTTGTTCCGCTATGACTAGTATACATCCGCCTGTAGATGTCACTATCCCTGTTGACGCAGCCGCCTCGCTATTCCATGTATCTCTTCCGCAACAAATCACGTAGATGTCAGCTGTTGGCTTTACAAAGGGTCACATTTTGAGTCATTTATATGTAACTTGCCTGCCTTGTAACCACCACACTATATTCTATTGACGACGACCCCACAATACACCTTATCCTCACCATTGCCTTATCGTACTCCGCTTGTCTCGAAGGTCGGATAATTCAACATATAAGTGACAGATGTTAGTTTTCGCTCAGTACATATTAGGACGTGGCCCATGAACGCTGCAAACTCAACGAGTGATTTTTGTTATTCCGAATCGCTCTGTGATTAACCAGGGGCGGGTGGTGTGTTGTGACAGTGCCCTCCCTAGTGGCAAATCATGCCGTTTTTCCTTCTATGCAAGGGTGGTGTCTGACTTGGCGTCTGAGTACCAGGTGTTATTTTTGACAGATGACATGTGTCCGGTTTAATACCATTTACGAGTCAACTAGTCCTAGTTTCTGTAGTTTTGCGGTAGATACATGTAGCGATTGTCACTAAGTTGTTGTTTACACAAAAACACACGCACGCTCTCACTCACACACATGCACACACATTCACCCCACTCCCTCTGCAGGACTTAAGGTAGATTTGATATATAACCCCAGAAATATGTATCGTTTTTAAAGAAAAACAACATTAAAAGGATCCAGGAACAATTCATAATTGGAGGCTGAACCAATCGAGTCTATTCCAGCAATTTCAGGTTTAAACTGGGCTCTTTTTCAATTTTATTCTCGAGGATCTGGAGACAGATTAGACGTTACACGTTTCATGATCAAACTTCCTAATCTGCCATTTACCAGATGTGAACAACGGCGATTAATCCCCAAACCATCAAACCATTTACGTTGCGTAGCCATATATTTAGGAACACAGACAAGATTATTCTGCTTAATATTTACACTCATGAAATATATGAAACATTATTACGGGAAACTTTTGTACTTGATTCAACAGAGAAACAAGCACTTACAACTTTTCAGATGATAAGCTATTATTGCAACGGCGGTTAATCCCCAATTAACCAAACCATTTACGTTGCGTGCGTAGCCATATATTAAGGAACATAGACTAGATTATTCTGCTTAATATTTACACTCATATGAAATATATGAAACATTATTACGAGAAAAGTTTGAACTTGATTCAATAGAGAAACAAACAAAATACTACTTTCCATGGCCTAAATAAGCTATTATTATGTACAGGTTGTATGGTCTGTCACGCCATCGTAAATAACTTACGACTTCACGCTGATTGGCTGAGAGCCTGTAACCTTGACCTGTGATTACATGTGTCATGGGTGGTACGCCGGTATGCGTTATCAATGGCGGTAGTACAAACACGGGTCATGATGAGTCACGTGGCTCGCTGTTCAAGAAAGGTCTTGTAAGTAAACAACCGTACGCCTGTGCTTCAATTGTTAGTAGAAAGTGCATAGCTCGATGCATACTTCAATTCTAATAGTATCTATTTTTAAGATATTTATGTACTGGCACATAAATCGAACCATCTTTTTCGTCCCAACCATTTGCTCTATATCTCAGACGAGATGAATAAAACGAAATACTGTTATAACCATTGTGCATGTTATAACCGTAGATTACCGTGTTTATTCTAAAGACCTCCAGTGCAAGCAACAAGCATAACTTTAAACCTATTACTGTCTGACTATCTGTGTTTTAGTTAACTAAGCTTTCCAGTGTGTCAAAATATTTCTACGTATAGATAGATAGAGAATATTATATGAGTGCCCATGTCATACTATGTTTATGGCACGAGTGCCTAAATGTTGGTATTTTCCGAGCGAGAGCGAGGAATATACCGATAATTAGGCACGAGTGTCGTAAACATAGTATGATATGGGCACGAATATAATATTCTATATATTACCGAAGTCGTCAAATAGAGGAAAATAAACCCAAATCTACTTTCAAACATAGGCTGGCTACCCGAGGTCGCCGCATGTAGAACGCAACGTCATAGAAGAAACATGACGTCATAACATTGTTCATGACGTCACGTCACCTTGACAAAGTGATATTTTGCCCAAGGGCATCGTATGAAAAATATGAACCCCGATATTTTCGCCCTCGTAGGTAATAAATAGAGATTATTACACGAGCAAGTGTGTCATACGACTTATACGAAACGATGTGAAATTGTGTATTGCCCGAGCAAGAGCGAGGGCAATACACAATTTTGCACGAGTTTCGTATAAGTCGTGTGGTACACTTGCGAGTGTAATAATTTCTTTATTATCCATTTTATTTATGAACATTTGTGCACTAAAATACGGTAAGCAAGTGTGACTTCCCCTGTCCATTGACGTCACATTCAATTGTTTAAGTGACGTCACAGACGACGAAATAGACAAACAATGGTTGCTAGGCAAAAGTGATATGTGCACATGTGCACATATGAGATATATGACACTGGTTATGTTTCACCATATGGATAATAAACACCGATATGTCGAACGGTGATCGGTCTAAGGTACGGTTGTCTCGAAGTAAAAGTGTAGTCCCTTCGAGTTCTGTATTTAGTCATTATTTTGCGTTTGTGTCGAATCATGGGTAACTCGAAGTATTTACGCAACTCCTTCCATCTACTACACACCGGTTGATTGGTTGGTTGTATATGTGCTTGGTTATATTGATTGCAGTTAAAATAGATAACCTGGTTTATGAGTATTTTCCCTTTGTGGTAAAGCTACCCATGTTTTGCTGTCGTGTTCTCTTGTCATAGTGACATGTCGCCATCCCATAGAAATAACAGTACATCTTACAAAGAATTGTTTTGATTGGTTGATTTGTTGTATTTTTAAGCTAATTATGTTTTCATTTTGGACGCTATTGCTGAAAGTTTACCAAACATTTATGGGTTTGTATGGAAACCTAATATATCCGTGATATTGTAATTCAGTCAGACACAGAATAACAGAATCGCTGTGTCTAGATATGCACAAGAACCTTAGCATGAACATAGCAGTGTCTCCCGCCAAATTCTGGATAATTGGTTTGGATTATATGTATATATTAGGTGAAGATAAACCCGAAACAAGAGCCGGACCGAACCGGGCAGATTTGCACACAATTAATTTCTGGATTTGACCAAAACATTACAAACGTAATCAAAACAGTGCTTGGCTGAAACCGGCCACTGAAGAACTACAATTTAAGATCCAAAACTATGATGTCCATATGAAATGCATCCCCACCGAATTTGTTGTTGTTTCATGTTTATCCACCATTAAGCATATGTGTATATTTTGTGATGTCCTGTACTTCATACCAATACTATGCTTATATATACCATCAAAAAAAGTAAGGGATATTGCATTTACAAGATTGATAAAATGCAAATGATAAAGCCAAGGAGGAAACAGATGATGAAGAGAAATTAAGGGAAAATGTGACTATTTATTCCATTCCTTTGAAATATTTCATCTGTATGGATATAGATTACTTTTTCTCATATGCATTGGCATTGGCTAGTGGTATGCTCGCAAAATGGAATATCCCCTACTTTTTTTAATGGTATACTTTGAAGAATAAACGGTGCATTGCACATGGATTGTGTACATATATGTTAATTCTGATGATACTGCTTCTCTGTATAGACCCGTTAAATAACCCCGAACGAACAAAATCAATGCAATGTTGTTATTCTGTGATTAAAGATCATTTAGACTTGTGTATATTTATTGTTTCATAGTCACTGATGTGTGCTGTTGAAATAAACTTTATTCTTATTAATTTATTTGTCATATTTTCGCTAGCACCCCGTGTCAGAACTGATTTTCAATAACCAATACATATTCATGTCACCGATATTTTACATTTCACGCTCCCTGATATCTGTTCCGGCGGATAAGCGAGACTGGTTAATCTCTGGCCTTGACTTTTATGTGTACTTACTCATGATGAAATGCTTTCATGATAACACTTATAAATATATGTGTACCCCCAACGAAGGTATTTGTGTTGGTAGCACCATTACCGTTTTTGGTTTCCACCAGTCTCGTTAGAATTGGTCTTCAGTGACCCATACTTGTCGGAAGAGGTGACTAACGGGATCGGGTGGTCAGGCTCGATGGCTTGGTTGATACATGTCATCGTATCCGAATTGCGTAGATCGATGCTCATGTTGTTGATCACTGGATTGTCTGGTCCAGACTCGATTATTTACACACTGCCTCCATATAGTTGGAAAACTGCTGAGTGCTGCGTAAACCTATACTCACTCACTCACTCACTCACTCCAACATCTGAAATGCAGTAGTATAAGTGAAGTACAGTTCAAAAGATCATGAACCCATCCTCACTCACCCATTCGTTACCTTATTCGGTATTAGACTTCCCTCACCTCATCAGAACTGAATATTGACATTGTCCAAAGCTGCGCAATACTATGGCATGAATATACAATGTCATTTAGAAAGAGGTCAAATGTAACATAGGTTATATTTGGAATTAAACTTTCTCAGTAAAGTACGGATTCCAGTGCTATTTGTTAGGTTGAGTCTCGTGCGGGATTCGAACCCACACTCTCCGAGTCAGGCCCCTTATCGTCACATGCTGGGCAGGCAACACGATATTCCGTTGATTTTACGTTCAAGAACGCATCAGTGTCAGCAGCGAAATGGGCTACAGAAGGCGACAAGAGTTTGCTCCCTTGTTCTGTCTCTCCTCGCTGGCATCGTTTTCCTTCTGTAGCCAAAATATTTCTCATGAAAAAAACATTATTCTCTGAAATTTCTATTTTTCACTTTATCTTGAACGTTTTAACGTAATATAAACAGATAAATGAAATAATGAAAAAAATTCGATTGAAAAAAGTAGTAACGTACCAAAGTGGCGACTTTAAACATGTGTATATGCGCATAGATATTACAAATGACAATCATTTGAATAATTTTCAAGTCAATGCCTCATAGATGGTGGTCTTGCACTGAATCATATTCTCATTTACCTAAAGATTAGGTGGTTGCCCTGTTATTACGTGGCGTAGATGTTAACGGAACTTTCTTGTTTGAGCTTGTTCAAGTACCCAAGCAGTCTCCGTGGCTCAATGATAACCATTCTCTCGCTGGCACGATGTGCTTGAGTTGAGAGCAAGATAACACCACGCATACTGAATTCAACAAATTTAAGGAGACCAGGATTCGTGTTCGCAAGGTTGCTTTGAATTATATTTTTAGCTAAAGAATCTCAAATTCCATACAAATATTTATTTTCTTGACAACCAAATTCCACGATAAAACATTTCTCAAATCCTTTGTTTTGATCTCAGTCTTTATCTAACGACAATTCATGACGCCTTGTTTCTTAGAATTGATCTTCAGTAACCTATGCTTGTCGTAAGAGGCGACTAACGGGATCGGGTGGTCAGGCTCGCTGACCCAGTTGCGTAGATCAATGCTCAGGCTGTTGATCACTGGATTGTCTGGTCCAGACTCCATTATTTAGAGACCGTTTAGTTTCTTACGTATCCAATATGGCCGCAAAAACGCTGGAAGCAGAAAAGCTATTACGATGACAGACACGATTGTTGATTATTCACCGAACGTCGTTTAGACGCCATATTTTACAAACTTCCTTAGATTTTCCAATATCCAGGCCTCATGCCAAAGGTACAAGTCGAATGACCTTAACGTTTAAAATTGATCTACGCAATTGGGAACCGATGACATGTGTCAACCAAGTCAGCAAGCCTGATCACCCGATCCCGTTAGTCGCCTCTTACGACAAGCATGGGTTACTGAAGACCAATTTTAACCCGGATCGGAGGTGAGGTGAGGTGAAATTGGGTTTTACGTCGTGCTTGAGAATATTTCGCTCATATGACGACGTGCATGCGTGTGTATGTGTATGTGCGGCTGCTTGTACTAGCCCAGACTTAAGCTGGTTTTATAGTGCTAGCCCACTGAGATACCATGCCGCAGAGAAGCATGAATACCCCACTCAGACACATTATACTGACTCCGAGCCGACCAGTCCTTGTTGTAGCCATTAATGCCGAGCGCCAGGCAGGGACCAACAAGTACCATATTTTAACGTCTTTTGGTATGAAGCGGTCGGGGAACCATTTATGACATGAATGCCGAGTGCCAGGCAGGGACCAACAAGTACCATATTTTAACGTCTTTTGGTATGACGCGGTCGGGGAACCATTTATGACATGATTGTTTACATAATGCAAATACTATATATTGTTGACGTAAAGCAAATATCATTGTTGACACAATGCTAAAAACTTTGCTTGCGTTATGCTTGTTTACCAATTCGGTTCCTTTCTTTGGAAATAAATATGTTTAAATCGTCATGCAAGTAGCTTTGTCGACATGGTGGAAATTGCCTTTTTACCAATCTGTTCGTCTTGTAACAGTTATAAAGGTTTTTAAGGATATTCTTGTTCTGTAAATGAGTATATAACCAAAAACGTCTATGTATGCAGGAAAAGAGGGGGCGGTGGGGTAGCTTAGTGGTTAAAGCGTTCGCTCGTCACGCCGAAGACCCGGGTTCGATTCCCAACATGGGTACAATGTGTGAAGCCCATTTCCGGTGTCCCCCGCCGTGATATTGCTGGAATATTGATAAAATCGGCATAAAACTAAACTCACTTACTCACAAAGAAATAAACGTTTGCACGAAGGCTACATGAGTGTACTGCAGATATCTGATGAGATGTCACTACAGTTCACAACATGTATACAATAAGCAGTCGTTATAAACAAGTGAATGCATAATTCATCCAAGATCCTTTTAACAACATAAATTATTTACATAATGCCAAGTCAGGTATTTGGATTGTGTTAACAATGGTGTTGATTTAGGTCAACAATGCTTTTTGTTTTACGTCAACAACCATATACTTATAATACTGTCAAGTCAATCATTGTAATTCTATAATGTCAGCATTGGTATTTGCATTATGTCAACAATGGTATTTGTTCCCTGTCCATAATGGTAATACTATAATGTCAACAATGGTATTTTCATCATGTCAACAGTGGTATTTGTTTCACGTCAACAATGGTATTTGTTCACTGTCCATAATGGTAATACTATCATGTCAACAATGGTATTTGCATTATGTCAACAATGGTATTTGCATTATGTCAACAATGGTATTTGCATCATGTCAACAATGGTATTTGCATCATGTCAACAATGGTATTTGTTTCACGTCAACAATGGTATTTGTTCCCTGTCCATAATGGTAATACTATCATGTCAACAATGGTATTTGCATTATGTCAACAATGGTATTTGTTCCCTGTCCATAATGGTAATACTATAATGTCAACAATGGTATTTTCATCATGTCATCAGTGGTATTTGTTTCACGTCAACAATGGTATTTGTTCACTGTCCATAATGGTAATACTATCATGTCAACAATGGTATTTGCATATGTCAACAATGGCATTTGCATTATGTCAACAATGGTATTTGCATCATGTCAACAATGGTATTTGCATCATGTCAACAATGGTATTTGCATCATGTCAACAATGGTATTTGTTCACTGTCCATAATGGTAATACTATCATGTCAACAATGGTATTTGCATTATGTCAACAATGATATTTGCATTATGTCAACAATGGTATTTGCATCATGTCAACAATGGTATTTGCATTATGTCAACAATGGTATTTGCATCATGTCAACAATAGTATTTGCATCATGTCAACAATGGTATTTGCATCATGTCAACAATGGTATTTGTTCACTGTCCATAATGGTAATACTATAATGTCAACAATGGTATTTGTTTCACGTCAACAATGGTATTTGTACACTATCAATAATGGTAATAATATAATGTCAACAACAACAACAAAGGCGTTTGTTTTACCTCAACAATGGTATTTGTTCACTGTCCATAATGGTAATACTATAATGTCAACGCTAGTATTTGCATTATGTCAACAGTGGTATATGTTTTACGTCAACAATAATCATTTACATTATGTGAACACTTATGTTATGAATGATTCTGTGGATGATAATTATGAAAACCATAAATTAGTAAACATGCCATCCTGTAACATACTCGAATAGTATCAACAAACTTAAACGTTGGGTCATTCGACTCGTATTTTGGACATCTGACCAGGATATTGGCCTGAATACTGGTTTGGTTAATCTAAAGAAGTTTCGAAAATTGGGAAAATCTGGCATCTAAACGATGTTTGACGAAAACTCAGTTATCGTGTTAGTGTTGGATGAAAGAACACCATCATTGTAAGGGGCTGCAAATTGAACCTATAATACATCCTCAGTGATATGGTTAATAGGGGTTGATGTTGTTCATAATATTAGTCACTGGTTTGTCACTGACGTTACAGACCACCGTCACAGCTGAAACTGTGCTTATTGCATTTCATGGTTATGTCTTGACCTTCATTAGGTGAACACTGACACGTGTGAGAGCCATCATGTACATGATGTTTATGCCAACGATGTTCTCAGCCACTGTTTTAACCACAACACGTGCACACCATCTGCAATTAGGGCGGTGGGGTAGTCCAGTGGTTAAAGCGTTTGATCGTCAAGCCGAAGACCCGGGTTCGATTCCCCACATGGGTACAATGTGAAACACATTTCTGGTGTCCCCCGCCGTGATATTTCTGGTATATTGCTAAAATCGGCGTAAAACTCAACTCACTCACTCATTTGCAACTACTACAACAACCCTACCCAATTTGCAGGCACGTCACGCTAGAGACCCAGGTTCAATTGCCGACATGAGGACAGTGTTCAGTCCATTTTTATGTTACCTACCGTGATCTTGCTGAATGTTGATAAGGCTGCAAGAATTTTATTCACAATCGTTCATCCACTTTCAGACCAGGATGTAAATAACTGTAAATGATATATAATTTTGAGATTCGTTTATATTATATTACATCTACAGCCATATGTTTGCTGGTATATTGACCTTGAAACAATAATGCTGTGCTGTTTCGTGCCGAGTCCAGGTTTCTCACCAAAGAAAGTTCTCTTCAGCAGATATGCGGGCACAGCTTAAAGAGGATTACCAGACTCTTGTATAGTTACACGTCAATATGTGTGTGAATGTCACGTCGTACTGCTGGTGGTTGACGGTGCGGTGGGTAGGCTTGTGGTTAATGCACCCATTTGTCTCGGCGAAGGATCGGGTTTGATTCCCCTCGTGGGTACAACATGTGAAGCCCATTCCTGGTGTCCTCTGTCGTGACAACACTGGAATATAGCTGAACGGCGTAAAAGACAATTCATTCACTCACCCGGAGGTTAACGCGGCATAGTGATATCCGACTGTGATCAGTTACTAAATTGTTACAAATATTTGAGAAGATATCAACATTTTCATTCTCGACTCGATGTTTGATTAATATGATTTTTCTGAGACAAAATACTAAACCGTTCGAAATATGTTTCAACAGGTTTCGAGTGATGCGATGAACGAGCTATGATTGCATGATCTTAGCTTCGCTTTCAGCTCTATGCTTGAAAGTATTTTTGATCGCTCTATTATGAAATAATAATGGTAATAATTAATATTACCGTCTTCATCATGCTTGGGGTTTTGACTCAGAGGTCGATACTACCCACAATATGGAAATTGACACTTTTTAAAAATTTGGAATAGTCTCATTTATATATCCTCAGACATATCCATGTTAACAAAGCCTGATATTGTCCTTATAGATGGATTTATTTATATCATTCTTTCCCGTTTGACAGTTTTGCCGTGATTGTCAAGATTCAGGACAAACTTGGCAAATATGCGGGCCTCCCTTTAAAATGTTTCGCTTGCATCCCAAGTACACTTGTCATCAGGCTCCCTATTGTTCTTGGTGCCCTTGGAGTGGTTACCTCCTGATCTTCTGACGCAGATTAGGAGTATGCGCGGGTTCTTCACTGTGAGCACAGCTCTTCCAACACATAAGCCTGCAGTGTTTGGGATCCCACATGTTTTCCGAAAAGTTGTGATGGGTTCAACTAGGCAGTGTTTCCTGGGAGAAGTCCTATTTGCTGAAAGGAATGCGTGTAAAGGGGGCAAGGGCCTAAACCTGATGTTGAGTAGCAGCCTGGCTGTACTGTCTACCGAACTCTCTTTGCTGCATTCATCTATTTTAAAGATGAGGTGAGGTGAGGTGAAATTGGGTTTAACGTCGTGCTTGAGAATATTTCACTCATATGACGACGTGCATGCGTGTGTATGTGTAGGTGCGACTGCTTGTACTAGCCCAGACCGAAGCTGGTTTTATAGTGCTAGCCCACTGAGATACCATGCCGCAGTGAAGCATGAATACCCCACTCAGACACATTATACTGACTCCGAGCCGACCAGTCCTTGTTGTACCCATTAATGCGAGCGCCAGGCAGGGACCAACAAGTACCATATTTTAACGTCTTTTGGTATGACGCGGTCGGGGATCGAACCTGCGACCTTCCGCTCTCCGGGCGGACGCTCTAACCACTACACCAAGGTGGCGGTCTTTAAAGATGAAGCTTAATAATAAGGGTCAGTTTGTACTTGGCTTTTCCTATCTCAATATCATGCCCAATACGCATTCAGGGGAGAAAAGTTTAGTTTAAAGCTAGATCTTGAGAGCAGTTCTGAAAGCGGAATTGGTTTGAGGAGAACGGAGTTCAAGGGGGAGACGTTCAGGTATTTTCTTTGTAGCGATCTTCGACCCAAAGTTGTCCCGAGTCTTTTCTTAAGCTACTAACCATTGATTAACGTTAATACCCTGTGTAGAATATTTACATATTTGATACATACTTGCCACATATGTCCACACTGACTGTTGGTCAATCTAATCCCGACAACAGATTGCAGAGAGGGATTAGCCAAGGTGAAGGTGTTCTTCCTGCTGGAAGCCACACACAACCATCCTTGATCAACCACCAGGTATGTCCGCCATAGACTTACATGTTCTCATTACTTCTCTTACTATACGTGATATCATATTTTACGTTCGTGGAATGATACAGACGAAATATTTACCTAACTGTTTTCTAAACATTTTAGATGTTCAAGTATGCACTTTATATATAATGAGGGGAAAAAATAAGGGATCACATAAAAGCACAAGTGTTCCTTTTTTCTCCAGGTTTCTTCACAAGCTTTGTACCGCACAACTTGTGAAGAAACCTGGAAGAAAATAAAGGAAAACTTGTGCTTTCATGTGATCCCTTATTTTTTTCCCTCAGTATATATATACTTGTGCCTGTATTGTGTTTGTGTTTTAAGTCGGGAATTGCTCTCGTCTGTATATGACTAGCATTTGGCTGATCAGTCTCCTTTTAACAGTACTGTTTAAAGCGCTATTTTTACGTGTTTAACTTTTCTCTCGAAGAAATATCAGTACATAACAGTTACTGCTTTGTAGTGATTCCCTGAATCTAAACAGTACTCAGTTTCACACAGTTTCAGTTTATGGGGATGTTGTGTTATGGTTGTTCTTGCCATGAGACAAAGCTCATTTCATATTTTTAACCCTGACAGATCACACCAAATATGCATTCCGATGATGAATTAAGCAGATTCCAAAACATGTCGTGTATGTGTTTACACTCAGTCTGTAAACCAATTTTTGGATTATGTCATTATGTCGATGTCTTCAAATGCATATGTGTACTTACGAGCTAGCTTATGTATTCGGTACTAAACTTGCAAACAGGCGTGAGCACTGTCTTAAGTTAACAATTATCCCGGAGTAAATCACTTGTACAATGCTGACCGTGCACTTCTGTCTGGTCAACACTAACCGTCCGGGGAGTCACCTTGAATGTGTTGTTTCAGTTTCAGGACATCTCTATTTCCCACAATGAAGTTGCTGAGTGTTGTCATGGTGATGCTGCTACTAGCTGGCGCCTACAAAGTCTCTGCAGAGTGTTCACTGAAGTTCTTCGATGTATTTGTTCACAGTAGGTATAGGCTACTTGCATAACAGGACATATGCTAACATAATGTTTGTGATGGAATGGGAATATAAATCAGAGTAAGATCTCTCAGAGATATACCTGACAAAGGCAGATATCAGTTTTATAGTGCGACCTATGGCTAAGATGTTCTATTTGCTTCATATGCTGTTTAACGATGAACTATTCCAGCTAAATGATGGTGGTCTGTAAATAATCGAGTCTGAACCAGTCGATCCAGTGATCAACAGCATGAGCAACGATCTACGCAATTGGGAACCGATGACATGTGTCAACCAAGTCAGCGAGCCTGACCACCCGATCCCGTTAGTCGCCTCTTATGACAAGAATTGGTTGCTGAAGACCAATTCTAATCCGAATCTTCATGGGCATACGGTATTCAAATATCCCATACTTTAACGTGGTGAGCCAGATCCTGGTGTATCGGCTTATATAGAGGAGATCCCAACGTAGTTCACGTCGAACACGTTTACGGTTTGGGGGAACCCTAGAGCGTTGGTATGGTGCAAACAATCCTAAAAGGTAATCATCGCGACCCGGGATTCGACCCCGCGATTATGGCTTTCTGTATGAGGTATCTACGACAGCTAATCCCGATGGAGTAGTTACCAGAACGCGTTCAAAGAAATCGGTATTACCATGGAGCTTGTACAGTATTCTGTATATGTTAACTGCTTTCCTTGACAACAGAGGACAACGGGGAGACGTGTGGACGAACGAGACTGAAGTTTCCCCTGGAAAAGAACGACGACATGGACACCTGTGACACCACCGTCACATGTGGCAATAACAACGAACTCCAGTTTTGCAGGTAAACTCTTTTATTGTTAGTGTTACCGTGTACTGCCCCAGTGTCTACCCATGTAATAACCCGTCTATATCACCTTGCAGGAGCTTCCTTACTGTGTCTACCCATGTAATAACCTGTCTATATCACCTTGCAGGAGCTTCCCAACACAGTGTGTCCGTGTAGTGTCCCACTGTGTCTACCCATGTAATAACCTGTCTATATCACCTTGCAGGAGCTTCCTTACTGTGTCTACCCATGTAATAACCTGTCTATATCACCTTGCAGGAGCTTTCCAACTGAGTGTGTCCGTGTACTGCCCCACTGTGTCTACCCATGTAATAACCTGTCTATATCACCTTGCAGGAGCTTCCTAACACAGTGTGTCCGTGTAGTGTCCCACTGTGTCTACTCATGTAATAACCCGTCTATATCACCTTGCAGGAGCTTCCCTAATGAGTGCGTCCGTGTACTGTCCCACTGTGTCTACTCATGTAATAACCTGTCTATATCACCTTGCAGGAGCTTCCCTACTGAGTGTGTCCGTGTAGCTTCCCCACTGTGTGTCCACACTGTGTCCCATGTAATAACCTGTCTATATCACCTTGCAGGAGCTTGCACTGTGCTACCCTACTGTCTATATCACCTTGCAGGAGCTTTTCCAACTGAGTGTGTCCGTGTACTGCCCCCCACTGTGTCTACCCATGTAATAACCTGTCTATATCACCTTGCAGGAGCTTCCCTACTGAGTGTGTGTCTGTGTCTACCCATGTAATAACCTGTCTATATCACCTTGCAGGAGCTTCCCTACTGAGTGTGTCCGTGTACTGTGTCTACCCTGTCCCCACTGTGTCTACCCATGTAATAACCTGTCTATATCACCTTGCAGGAGCTTCCCTACTGTGTCTACCCATGTAATAACCTGTCTATATCACCTTGCAGGAGCTTCCCTACTGAGTGTGTCCGTGTACTGTCCCCACTGTGTCTACCCATGTAATAACCTGTCTATATCACCTTGCAGGAGCTTCCCTACTGAGTGTGTCCGTGTAGTGTCCCACTGTGTCTACCCATGTAATAACCTGTCTATATCACCTTGCAGGAGCTTCCAGTGTGTCCGTGTACTTCCCCACTGTGTCTACCCATGTAATAACCTGTCTATATCACCTTGCAGGAGCTTCCCTACTGAGTGTGTCCCACTGTGTCTACCCATGTAATAACCTGTCTATATCACCTTGCAGGAGCTTCCCTACTGAGTGTGTCCGTGTAGTGTCCCACTGTGTCTACCCATGTAATAACCTGTCTATATCACCTTGCAGGAGCTTCCCTACTGTGTCTACCCATGTAATAACCTGTCTATATCACCTTGCAGGAGCTTCCCTACTGAGTGTGTCCGTGTACTGTGTCCCACTGTGTCTACCCATGTAATAACCTGTCTATATCACCTTGCAGGAGCTTCCCTACTGTGTCTACCCATGTAATAACCTGTCTATATCACCTTGCAGGAGCTTCCCTACTGTGTCTACCCATGTAATAACCTGTCTATATCACCTTGCAGGAGCTTCCCTACTGAGTGTGTCCGTGTACTGCCCCACTGTGTCTACCCATGTAATAACCTGTCTATATCACCTTGCAGGAGCTTCCCTACTGTGTCTACCCATGTAATAACCTGTCTATATCACCTTGCAGGAGCTTCCCTACTGAGTGTGTCCGTGTACTGCCCCACTGTGTCTACCCATGTAATAACCTGTCTATATCACCTTGCAGGAGCTTCCCTACTGAGTGTGTCCCTACTGTGTCTACCCATGTAATAACCTGTCTATATCACCTTGCAGGAGCTTCCCTAATGAGTGCGTCCGTGTAGTGTCCCACTGTGTCTACCCATGTAATAACCTGTCTATATCACCTTGCAGGAGCTTCCCTACTGTGTCTACCCATGTAATAACCTGTCTATATCACCTTGCAGGAGCTTCCCTAATGAGTGCGTCCGTGTACTGTCCCACTGTGTCTACCCATGTAATAACCTGTCTATATCACCTTGCAGGAGCTTCCCTACTGAGTGCGTCCGTGTACTGCCCGACTGTGACTATGCCCTGATTGAGTTCGGGCTGAATGTGGTTGCGTCGGATTGTCTGATTGAACGCAGCGTGCACAAGAGGAAAGTTTTGGAGAGGATGTACAAGTTGAAGTTCGCTCAAAGAAATACCCCTGACGTCACGAGCTTGACGGAGGAACAACTTGAGGCCGAGCTGAGGAGGGTCATCGAGGCCCGCAATGCGCAGGCGCGTCGCTAAAATGTCGGCCATTGGTTGTTTACACATCCAGACACCCGTAACTTTGTCAACAACGATATTTATTTTGACTTCGAGATGTGCATTCATGATGGTATTAAGACGTTTTCATTCAAGTGACCTTTGTTACCATTAAGTATCGTTCAGTCTTGTAACATTCCGCTTTTATGCTTGGAAATCCCGAAAATAAGTTTTGAAATAACGTTATTGGTTATTGGTTGTGCCGCTATGTGTTAATACCTTTATGGTCGGACCTGCATACTGTACAGATCTAACATCCTGCTTATGTTCACTTGGGAAAAACTGTTGCGGATTTTTCTGTCGACTTTGATAGTCTCGAAATGGTGTTTAATTCGAAATCAAGTCACCAGCTAACCGGTTTATGATATTGCGAATCGTGTTAAGATCGATATCTGAAACATTTCTGAAAACACCAATGGCGACCGTTTGGATTTTTTAAACCTTTGCTCAGCTTAGCTTGTTTGTCGGCGTTCTATAACATAATATGCATTTAAAATTAATATTCTAATAGTATTTTATTAAATTCTGCCTGATTTCTAATGAGACATATGTAGAGGAATCTGTTTAATCTGTGCGTTATAAGTTGGCAATAAATAGCTCCGAAAGAAATCATTAATTTATGTTGTTAATTCTTAACTTTTCATTTGTAAACGTGATCTAGAAATCTATCGTGATGAGGGAGAGATCAATAGCCATTTGAAGCCACGGCTGCCAAAATAAGGTGGTCTGTGCTCTCACTTCTACAGTGCCGTAGAAGAGGGTGCCTATTGCTTTGCTGTGTTGTGTAACACACCTTATCGAGTGGTGAAAGATGTTCAACGGGGGCTTAATCCACAGTTTCTTTGGATTGTGGTATTTGGGGTTGTTAGCAGGACGTCTGTGTTAATATCTAAGAACATAAGCTGTGGGCAGCATACCCTTGAAAATTACAAACCTTGTCAATACGATAAGAGGCTGAAACCTACAATGTTATGGTCCAAAAGGAGCCATGGTAACCGCATTACACACAGCACCAACGTGTATTCTTGCACGACTGGTCATGTGAGTGAGTATGGTTTTACGCCGCCTTTAGCAATATGGCAGCAATATCACGGTGGGGGACACCAGAAATGGGCTTCACACGTTGTACCCATGTGGGAAATCGAACCCGGGTCTTCGGCGTGACGAGCGGACGCTTTAACCACTAGGCTACCCCACCGCCTGACCGGTCATGTGAAAGATCGTATTTATGTGTGTTGCAGAACACATATATAGACAGATTTACTGAAGTATTTAAAAATATAACCCCCAGTACTTGCTCAGAATCAAAGATGACTCTTATGTTTCATACTTCTGGCCAAGGATACCCGCGAACAGCTCCGAAATTGGTGACGCGGCGTAAATCAATACTCACTCACTATGGCCATGGTTTCAACTGGCAATGACGGAGGACAGATTATACCATCCCTGGCACCAGTCCCAGTTTACATGAACATATATTTGTTTACATTCTGCGTGTGGGCGCAAGCACCAGGTGGAATAAAATATACACGTGCATTTTCTGCAACAACAAGGCTTAAGATTACCACATAAAGCAAGCACATGTGACAAATCCCGCTTAACTTCCGCACGTTTAAGTAAGTGACGGAAACATATATATTGTGACGATTCAAATCTCAGCATCAACGAAAGACTACCCAGATGTAGGGGTGAGAGAGTATTTATCCATTGATCTATCGATCGTCATATTTGAATAATGTTTACTTATTAATATCGAGTTGACTATAATCCTGGCGTGTCGCACAATCCGTGTGTATTGGTCGGTGAAACATATGGTTCCAAATCCCAGTTGTTGACATCGGCCTCCAGTTGGCTTCACAAACGACGTCCTCCTTGTCCTGTGCTGCACACGGGGTGTTCAAGAACAGGTATGTCCTTGTGTTAGACACTTGTCGTTTTTAATAGGATCGTACATTGATGGGCAGAAGACTGCTAAACAGGGAAACACATGTTTGATAAGAACATCCAGAGATTTTGTGCCACACTAACACACTGTGTTTACTGTCTTGCCATGAACCATTTTCAAATTATAATTATCACTTATAACCTTTTATGACTCTGGAAATGTTGTCGTTGCTTGTAGTTTAACGCCGCACTCAGTAATATTCCAGCTGAAAATATGCACGTCTCCGTAGTCGCCTCTTGCTACATGCTCTTGCTTATGACCAGATCTAACCCGAATCTTTACGGGTCTTCTCTGGCAATGGTGCTTTAAGAGTTGATGCAGTATGTTTGATCCCTTTTAACAAAACAATTCAGTTCCAATGCCTTTGAAAACTATATCCGAAATTTGTCGTTAGGGTCGCTACCCTTAAGTAATACAAAACATTTGTCGTTGATTGACCTGTATTTTGTTTAAGTATTCTTCCTAGATAGCAACAAGTCTCCTTAAAACGGACACGGTCGTTTCCCTGATGAGTACGGTTTGATAAAGCTTCAGTACGCCAACAGAGAGTGTACGTCATCATACGTATACATACACGTCATCGTCCGGTGTCAACCGTAGCCACACTATCAGCGTCAGAAACGTTACATAGCTGGGACGTGTAAATCTTCATGGTTGAAGGTCGTGACACCGACGATCCGGGTTCGATTCCCCACATGGGTACAATGTGAAGCCTATTTCTGGTGTCCCCCGCCCTGATATTGCTTCAGTAATGCTAGAAGGGTGTTAAACCATACTCACTCACTCTAATCACCCGACAGACACAAGTACAAACACGCATAGACTATGACGTTTTGATTCCCCTTTCAGACTGAGACATCATCCATCATGCAAGTGTGCCGTGTATTCCTGGTGCTGATGTTTGCAACAGCGGGGCTCGCCAACATCTGCAGTCTGAACCGCGCCGACGTGATCGTGAACGACTTAGGTAAAGTCTCACGACAACATCATATAGAAGGCTCATGCAGTATGTTACTCAGTAGTCCTGTCCCTTTGTCGGCCAGGATCCGCTTCTTTGTGCAAATCACAGTTCATACCCTTGGCCAGTCAGTCCACAGTGTCCTCGTGGATAAACATGTTTACTTTGTGTTTTAATAGCATGTAAAATATCAGCTAAAGAAAAGTATGCTTCCATCAGATGTGTGTAAAAGGCAAAATAGTGTAGAAATGAGATCTTTTGAAAATATGAGATAGTGACGGCACCTGGTGTTCGCGATGCCCTCCTCTGCAGATAATCCCCACAACTTAATTTTAGAAGAAGGTATTTTTTATGCAATTGTTCTATTTTTGCCTGAGACACTTATTAAAGTTATTTGACCTGATTCCCTCATACCTCCATCGATAGTCCAATGCTTCAGCGTAATTTTATTTTAATAACCTTAGACCCTAAACCATTATTTGAAACCTGTCATTTTATGATGAGAGCGATTAACCATCATTTCTCTCAATATTACAGAGGTTAGCCTATGGTTAAAGCGTTCGCTCTTCACGCAGAGGGCCCGGGTTCGATTCTTCACTAGAGTACAATGTGTAAATCACAATTCTGACAGTCTGCAGATATCATGGCGTAAAATACGCGCGCGCGCACACACACACGCACGCACGCGCACGCACCCACACACGCACACATCCCCGTAGTTCAGCCCCTAGAAAAAAGGGTTGGAATCTTTTGGAGAAAAAATAGTTTTTAATACATATCAATTCCTTATTCATTTCATTTAAAACATTTGCAAATGGTGAGACGCCCTGTGTCTGTGATAATGTGTGACGTGTCATGTTTAGACGTTGTGTAACATGCATTGATATAATTGCTTAGGAGGTAAATCCCTCATTCTTTCTTCTTCTGACTGTATCTCTCTTCAGATCTAGGCCTCCCAGAGGGCCGCTGTGACAGGCAAGGCATCAAATACGAGAATGACCCAGAGACTGGCCTGAAAGTCGTCGGCGACCAGGACACGTGTGGTGTTACCGTGCAATGTGTCAACAACGTCCTCCGATTCTCAGGGTATGTTGTATCAGGCTGTATTCTAGATTTTAACAGTGCGGAAACATAGGTGGCCCAGTTGGCTAAGGCGATTGGACTCTCATTGTCCAGAGTTTGTTCGAATCCATGATAGGTTTGTATCCAGGTTTGTCTACACCATGTCGTGCTCGTGTGTTTTACAGAAATGATAAGGTGTGTATAGATCTGCACCACAGCGGTATTTCAAACCGTAGTATCACCGAATTCTGTTCAAGGACGTTAAAACAGACTCACCTTCCTAAAAGGACAGTGGGATGACCTTTTGGTTCAAGCGTTCGCTCGTAGTACTGAAGATCCGGGTTCGATACCCCACATGGTCATAAATTGTGGAGCCCATTTCTAGTGTCTCTGCCGTGCTGCAAACGGCGTTAAAACATATTCGTTCACTCACTGTATGAAATCCATACAGAAGAAGAAACGCTTCTTTAGTTCAGGAACTACTGGAAATGATGAGATTCTTGAGAGGCATTTAGAAGTTGTTGAATATATAAGACGATTATAGGGATAACAACTTCTTCTTTATTGTATAACACGACGTTTCTCGGCTACTTCTTGTCCTTTCTTCAGGTGTTCGTGTTTGGCGAGTTTACCTTCAATCACTTAAAGGAGGGACAAGAAGTAGCCCAGAAACGTCGTGTTGTACAATAAAGAAAGAGGTTGCCATCCATATACTCGTCTTATACTAGAAATAATATTGAAATCTAGGGACTGAAAGATTGCCCAGTGGTTAGCTGTTTGTTCTTGTTCTCAGGTTTGGTACTTCCAAGGACTTTCTCTCAAACTGCGGTGATGCTCTAGTCAAGTTCGGGTTTGGCGAGTTTACCATCGATTGCATGAATTAACGCCGTCAACTCTAGTATAACTGCAGTCTGTATAAACGTGGAAATAAACATGCATATCACAAACACATGTCTCTGTTTATGATATCAGCTTCAATATATTGAGAAGGCATTTCTTGTTCTCAACAGCTATGTAAACGCTTTAGATTTTTCTAGTGCGCAAGATACGTATATTGTACAGACAGTTTGTTTAGTGTAAGTCTGAAGAGGATGAAACGTGCATAGTACAGAAAGTATGTTTTCTGTAAGTGTGCTGGAATTAACTTTTAGTGTACACAACATATGTTTACTGTTTGCCAGGTGTGGAAGTTACGTACATTGTACAGAAAGTGTATTTACTGTGCGTCGGGAGTGGAAGATACGTATATTGTACAGAAAGTATATTTACTGTACGTCGGTGTGGAAGTTACGTATATTGTACAGAAAGTGTATTTACTGTGCGTCAGGAGTGGAAGATACGTATATTGTACAGAAAGTATATTTACTGTACGTCAGGTAGTGGAAGTTACGTACATTGTACAGAAAGTATATTTACTGTGCGTCAGTAGTGGAAGATACGTACATTGTACAGAAAGTATATTTACTGTTTGCCAGAAGTGGAAGTTACGTACATTGTACAGAAAGTGTATTTACTGTGCGTCAGGAGTGGAAGATACGTACATTGTACAGAAAGTATATTTACTGTGTGCGTCAGGAGTGGAAGTTACGTACATTGTACAGAAAGTGTATTTACTGTACGTCAGGAGTGGAAGATACGTATATTGTACAGAAAGTATATTTACTGTACGTCGGGTGTGGAAGTTACGTACATTGTACAGAAAGTATATTTACTGTGCGTCAGGAGTGGAAGATACGTACATTGTACAGAAAGTATATTTACTGTGCGTCGGGTGTGGAAGTTACGTATATTGTACAGAAAGTGTATTTACTGTGCGTCAGGTGTGGAAGATACGTATATTGTACAGAAAGTATTTTTAATGTACGGCAGGTGTGGAAGATACGTGCATTGTACAGAAAGTATATTTACTGTACGTCCAGGGTGTGGACGTTACGTATATTGTACAGAAAGTATATTTACTGTTTGCCAGGAGTGGAAGTTACGTACATTGTACAGAAAGTATATTTACTGTACGTCAGGAGTGGAAGATACGCATATTGTACAGAAAGTATATTTACTGTACGTGTGGAAGTTACGTACATTGTACAGAAAGTGTATTTACTGTGCGTCAGTAGTGGAAGATACGTATATTGTACAGAAAGTATATTTACTGTTTGCCAGAAGCGGAAGTGGAAGTTACGTACATTGTACAGAAAGTATATTTACTGTGCGTCAGGAGTGGAAGATACGTACATTGTACAGAAAGTATATTTACTGTACGTCAGGAGTGGAAGTTACGTACATTGTACAGAAAGTGTATTTACTGTGCGTCAGGAGTGGAAGATACGTACATTGTACAGAAAGTATATTTACTGTACGTCAGGTGTGGAAGTTACGTATATTGTACAGAAAGTGTATTTACTGTGCGTCAGGAGTGGAAGATACGTATATTGTACAGAAAGTATATTTACTGTACGTCGGGTGTGGACGTTACGTATATTGTACAGAAAGTGTATTTACTGTGCGTCAGGAGTGGAAGATACGTACATTGTACAGAAAGTATATTTACTGTGCGTCGGGTGTGGACGTTACGTATATTGTACAGAAAGTGTATTTACTGTGCGTCAGGTGTGGAAGATACGTATATTGTACAGAAAGTATTTTTAATGTACGGCAGGTGTGGAAGATACGTACATTGTACAGAAAGTATATTTACTGTACGTCGGGTGTGGAGGTTACGTATATTGTACAGAAAGTATATTTACTGTACGTCAGGTGTGGAAGTTACGTATATTGTACAGAAAGTATATTTACTTTATTACCCACGTGGTCAACGTATGGGTAGTTGCATACTAATCTCGTACGTCACACGAGTGTCGTATCGCGTTGACCTGTGTCGTAACGAATTGACCTGAGATTCTGACGATTTGATTGGATAACCGATGACCTCTCAGTTAGGTCACATTCTGAAGTAACTATTTCTTCATTCATAACAAACACGTGAATTCATTCATTCTACAACTTAAATGCATTGTGGGAATGTAAACATTGCGAACGTTGCCGTGCCACTGTTTAATTGTGAGTCGAACTGAGACATTATATCCGTCGAAAAACAAACGCAAAGTTTCCATCAGTGAGGATAGCCGAATGAAGCAACTGCAAACCAAGAAACGGGGGTGCTACGGAGTAGTTTACTGTAGGAGGCTGTACGAGGCGATGACAACTGACATGCATCGTGATGTCGGTTACCAAGGCAGTGATGTCATTGCAGTGTGTCGTCATGTAAGTATTGTACTACAGTACAAAACTCTTCCGCAACCTCTTTATGAAACCGGTTTCGGTTTGAAACCAAAGAAATAACAAAAATACGCTATTTTGTCAATTTAATGCATGTAAGACGTGGGTAATAAATAAAATACCACACTCGGTCTCATTACATACGAATTATACGAAACTCGTTGCCTTCCTATGGTTTCTGACCTCGCTTTCGCTTAGGAAGGACACTCGTTTCGTATAATTCGTATGTAATGAGACCTCGTTTAGTATTCTCTATATATTGTACAGAAAGTGTATTTACTGTGCGTCAGGTGTGGAAGCTACGTACATTGTACAGAAATTAACTTTACTGTACGTCGAGTGTGGAAGTTACGTATATTGTACAGAAAGTATATTTACTGTACGTCAGGTGTGGAAGTTACGTATCTTGTACAGAAAGTATTTGACATATTTTGTTTAAATGAACGCATATGATGTACCTCCTTGGCAGTCAGATACGGTTTACAACTCTAAGCATGCTTTCAGCGAAGGTCCGATACAGATACTGTCGGCAATACAATCCTTCTGAAGCTCACGTAAAATGTAAATAGATTCTTGTAGGCTCGTATTCAAAGTTCCCCGATATATGTTGGAGTGTTCAGGTCAACGCCGATCTTCACCGTATATCAGTGTAATGAGGTGAGGTGAGGTGAAATTGGGTTTAACGTCGTTCTCGAGAATATTTCGCTCATATGACGACGTGCATGCGTGTGTACGTGTATGTGCGGCTGCTTGTACTAGCCCAGACCGAAGCTGGTTTTATAGTGCTAGCCCACTGAGATACCATGCCGCAGTGAAGCATGAATACCCCACTCAGACACATTATACTGACTCCGAACCGACCAGTCCTTGTTGTACCCATTAATGCCGAGCGCCAGGCAGGGACCAACAAGTACCATATTTTAACGTCTTTTGGTATGACGCGGTCGGGGATCGAACCCGCGACCTTCCGCTCTCCGGGCGGACGCTCTAACCACTACACCACGGAGGCGGTCTTCAGTGTAATTGAATATTAACACAGTACATGGAAATAGACGCACAAACAAGACACAGCCCCGTGAAGGTTGCATAGTAAAGGTTTTCCAATGGAACCGATGGCAATAAATCACGCAGCCTGCACCAAACAGAGTGGGCGCCCATCCTGAATTTTCGGTCCCCATTGGAAATGTTCTGAGTTTTAATCTCTACGACGCAGACTTCATGGGGATAAGTCTTGTTTGTAATGTATGTGTGTGTCTACTTTCATTTAAATTGTGTAGTTATTCCCTTAATTTGGTTATTGGTCCGGACTTGACATAACAATACTTGACATGACACATGGCACCATGCTGCAGCGGCTATGGATGCTCTGGGTGTGACGATTCATCGATACGCATCGATGCATCGATTCATGGGCCGCCGATACAGTGAATCGATTCAAAGTTTTACATTGTCGTATATCCCGATACGACACTTCAAATGGGCCACGATACATCGATGTTTAAATTTGAATATTGCCGAATCGCGACATATGTCAAGAAAGAATATTTACTTTTGTTTGGTGATTAAAATATATGCTTACTTATTTTCCCTTTATAAGTAAACGTTTTCTCGGAAATCCTTGTGTCAAGAACTGTGTCAGACATAGCGCTGGCATGTTATTAACATTCACAAAGACCGTGTATAACCTTAAATATTTCGTTTCCGAATGAACTTTGAAAAACGCTGGCGGAATTTGACGAAAAACGTTTTAATGGGTTTTTTTTATCTTCAGGTGTTTTATAGCTGCTGTTAGGATTAAAGACTTTAGTATCGTGATACGTATCGTATCGCCACCCTTATATCGGAATTCGTGTTGTATCGCAGCT
Organism: Haliotis rubra; assembly: GCF_003918875.1. Lineage (NCBI taxonomy): Eukaryota > Metazoa > Mollusca > Gastropoda > Lepetellida > Haliotidae > Haliotis > Haliotis rubra. The sequence goes on from NW_025765255.1 coordinate 165,081, forward strand.
TCAGTGCACAATACTTTGGCAATATATCGCCGTGACTGAAATGTTAGTATCTAATTGTGATGTATTGTATCGCAGGTTGTATGCCAATACCAGCACTAATGGATGCCCATCTCACTTACTCCGAGACCCGTGAGACTCAGCAACATTCCAGCTATATGGCGGCGGTCTGTAAATAATCGAGTCTGGACCAAACAATCCAGTGATCAACAGCATGAGCATCGATCTACACAATTGGGAACCGATGACATGTGTCAACCAAGTCAGCGAGCCTGACCACCCGATCCCGTTAGTCGCCTCTTACGACAAGCATGGGTTACTGAAGATCAATTCTAACCCGGATCTTCACGGGTCGTGTAAGAAACAGCCTGGACTTAATCTTAAAGTACACAATTCTAACACGCTCATCAAGATTCTGTGCACACTCCTTTACTTCTGTCACAATACAGAGTGAATATAGTTGTGTCAAAGACGTACTAACAGCCAAAAACTTCAAAGCATAAACAACGCGATATATAATTAGAAACTGTAGATATTTCAATTCAAAACACTGTCAATCAGAGTATACCGAGTGTACTGTTCCCGGGATGTACTGTAGACTAAATACGACCTACAGCATGCTGCATAGTGTGGGCCGTTGATGACCTTGAATGTCACCAGGGTGAGACAAGTGTTTATGCATTTGTTTATCAATGTCCTTGGTGCAGACAAAGGCATACGATTACTGTTATCGCCCGGAACCGAAGTGTTTACACAACTCGGACACATTATAAATAATTTATTGATCCATGTTTTGTTTAGTACGAAATATTAATTCAGTGGCGCAGTATTGTAAGTAGGCTGATTAGTCTGACACAAATAGTTTGTAAGAATGTACATATGCTCTATTTCTGGTTGGTTGGTTGGTATTGGTGGCTGACTAACTGTCTGGTTGGTCGGTTGGTTAGTTCGCTGATTGGTTGGTTGACTGGCGGCTGGTTGGTTGGTTGGTATTGGTGGCTGACTAACTGTCTGGTTGGTCGGTTGGTTAGTTCGTTGATTGGTGGGTTGACTGGCGGCTGGTTGGTTGGTTGGTATTGGTGGCTGACTAACTGTCTGGTTGGTCGGTTGGTTAGTTCGTTGATTGGTGGGTTGACTGGCGGCTGGTTGGTTGGTTGGTATTGGTGGCTTATTAACTGTCTGGTTGGTCGCTTGGTTAGTTAGTTGGTTTGTGGGTTGTCTGGCGGCTGGTTGGTTGGTTGGTATTGGTGGCTGACTAACTGTCTGGTTGGTCGCTTGGTTAGTTAGTTCGTTGATTGGTGGGTTGACTGGCGGCTGGTTGGTTGGTTGGTATTGGTGGCTGACTAACTGTCTGGTTGGTCGCTTGGTTAGCTAGTTCGTGGGTTGGTGGGTTGACTGGCGGTTGGTTGGTTGGTTGGTATTGGTGGCTGACTCGGTCTGGTTGGTTGGTTGGTTAGTTGGTTGATGGGTTGACTGGCGGCTGGCTGGTTGGTTGGCATTGGTTGGTCTGTTGGTTAGTCGGTTGGTTAGTTGGTGGGTTGACTGGCGGCTGGTTGGTTGGTTGGTATTGGTGGCTGACTAACTGTCTGGTTGGTCGGTTGGTTAGTTAGTTGGTTGATGGGTTGACTGGCGGCTGGTTGGTTGGTTGGTATTGGTGGCTGACTAACTGTCTGGTTGGTCGGTTGGTTAGTTAGTTGGTTGGTGGGTTGACTGGCGGCTGGTTGGTTGGTATTGGTGGCTAACTAACTGTCTGGTTGGTCGGTTGGTTAGTTCGTTGGTTGGTGGGTTGACTGGCGGCTGGTTGGTTGGTTGGTTGGTATTGGTGGCTGACTAACTGTCTGGTTGGTCGGTTGGTTAGTTAGTTGGTTTGTGGGTTGACTGGCGGCTGGTTGGTTGGTTGGTATTGGTGGCTGACTAACTGTCTGGTTGGTCGGTTGGTTAGTTCGTTGATTGTGGGTTGACTGGCGGCTGGTTGGTTGGTTGGTATTGGTGGCTAACTAACTGTCTGGTTGGTCGGTTGGTTAGTTAGTTGGTTGGTGGGTTGACTGGCGGTTGGTTGGTTGGTTGGTATTGGTGGCTGACTAACTGTCTGGTTGGTCGGTTGGTTAGTTAGTTGGTTGGTGGGTTGACTGGCGGCTGGTTGGTTGGTTGGTATTGGTGGCTGACTAACTGTCTGGTTGGTCGGTTGGTTAGTTTGTGGGTTGACTGGCGGCTGGTTGGTTGGTTGGTATTGGTGGCTGACTAACTGTCTGGTTGGTCGGTTGGTTAGTTAGTTGGTTGGTGGGTTGACTGGCGGCTGGTTGGTTGGTTGGTATTGGTGGCTGACTAACTGTCTGGTTGGTCGGTTGGTTAGTTAGTTGGTTGGTGGGTTGACTGGCGGCTGGTTGGTTGGTATTGGTGGCTGACTAACTGTCTGGTTGGTCGCTTGGTTAGTTCGTGGGTTGGTGGGTTGACTGGCGGCTGGTTGGTTGGTTGGTATTGGTGGCTAACTAACTGTCTGGATTGTCGCTTGGTTAGTTAATTGGTTGGTGGGTTGACTGGCGGCTGGTTGGTTGGTTGGTATTGGTGGCTGACTAACTGTCTGGTTGGTCGGTTGGTTAGTTAGTTCGTTGGTTGGTGGGTTGGTTCATGGATTCATGTTCCAGGATGCTTGAATTTAATCAAAAATGAAACATACGAGCTTCCTTAGCCTGAAATCTGAACATATACTGGTCATCATTTGTCTGTTTATGAAGGTTGATCCTCCAATAAACTCACACAAGGTGAATATTCGGAATATATGTTACAGTCAATGTGTAAAATCAGTCAGTCTGTCAAATAAATCGACTAATTTTTCAGACAATTTGTGAATTGATTTTAAACTGATTTTACACATTGACTGCAACATATACACACGTGTCCGGCAGTATACATCTACCCTCGTCTCCGTGTGTGAGGGGGCCATGGGGTAGCCTAGTGGTTAAAGCGTCCGCTCGTCACGCCGAAGACCCAGGTTCGAATCCCCACATGGGTACAATGCGTGAAGCCCATTTCTGGTGTCCCCCGCCGTGATATTGCTGCAATATTGCTAAAAGCGGCGTGAAACCATACTCACTCACTCACTCCGTGTGTGAGGACTGAGGACACTGTCGTCAACGTTTATCTTGGGTTTAAACCCAGACCCGGTGACCAACGCACTACGTCTTGCATTACTTATAATTAAAGCAATATTCGGACTGTACAGTTCGTTCAGCTTGACCTGATCAAGTGAATACTAATGCATTGCGTGACCGTGTCACAACTGGTTGGGTCTATTATTGTGAAGGGGTGCACCTTTGCCAGTTGATTGTCAACATGTCCGAACAGCCGAGACAAGGTCGCCTCTTTAAAAAAGAAGCTACAGATGGTTTAATGTTTCCGACTCGGGCTTTTAGGCAACATTAATAACATTATCTGCTCCCCTATTTAATGACGTTAACTCGACCTGCCGTTTGTGCCATTTGACCTCCCGGGACATGCATATGTAGAGTAGCTCAGGTCAAGCTGAACACGCTGTGCATGTATGAAGGTAGCCTGTCAATGGTCGGATAGCGACGGATACGTATGTATATTTCAGAATTGACCTTCACCCTGTGTGAAATCATTGTAGGATGGCCCTTCACAGAGTCAAGGTCAAACAGTATGAACGCCGGAATTTACGACGAGGTTCATACAATGTTTGTTCCTCACGTTATGAAGGTTCATTCTCTTCACGCACACAAAATGAAAGTCAGTTCTTATACCTTCAACACCTTCAGCTTTAATACCACTAGTTTATACAGGCTCGCTGACTTGGTTGACATATGTCAATTGCATATATCGATGCTCATGCTGTTGATCTCTGGATTGTCTTGTCCAGATCCGATTATTTACTGACCGCCGACATATAGCTGGAATATTGCTGAGTGCGTCGTTAAACTAAACTCACTCACTCACTACTAGTGGCCGACACAACAGACTTAAGGGAAAATTTGATCTATCACCATTGATCTATTTGCTGATCATGGAAATCTGAGTCACACAGATAACAAGGTAAATTTATAGACCCCTGTAGACTGTCACTTGTCATTCTTGAAACGGCGTGGTATCAAACTAACTGACTTAAGCTCAAAGGGTCAAAATGCAACCCAACGGTTCTGTATTTGTTTGCGCTTGAGAATTCCCATTGTGTTCTCCACGTCAAAATGTTGCCCTCTTCCTCTTCTCGTCTTCCTCTGCGAACTCTCCCTTGTTCTGTCCTCATTTCTAGCCGAACACAAGCTTTCCTCTTCCTCGTCCAGATCCTCTCCGTTTAATTCTCATTTTCTTTAGTTTTCTTGACAAACACTCCCTCTTCTTCTCCTCCTCCTCCTTTCCCTCTTCCTTTCCTCGTTGAACTCTCCATCTTCCTCGGTTTAAGTGTAAGTTTCACAATTTTTCAAATAGAAAATATTATAATATCGAAAAAACATGAAGATTTTTTATCGTAATGGAATATATTGTCATAGACTGAAGAAAGACCGGTATCCAAAATGGAATGAATGGCAATTGAAAAACAATATGTTGTTTCCGGTATCATGTTTCCTTAAGAATAGCAATCATTAAATCATTTTTGAAGTGGATCAGAACATTAATTACCGATAGTCGTTATGACAAATCCGTAAACAGAAACGACAAACCAGGACAGAGGACTACAAGTACCCAGCCATCAGTCACGGTACAGCATTAATTACCGATATTCGTTACGGGGACTAGGTAAGCAGAAGAAATATACTAGGACACGGAGCTACAAACACAGCCGTTTGTCACGTCACCGCATTCATTTTGGTCTCATCCTGATTACATGGACTTTACAAAAAAAGCATTTAAGAAATCAATTAAACATATCGTATTCACATTCCCGAACCAATTAGGTTAGAGCTACGGGCATATTTGTTCCATTTGAGAATGATCACAGGATAGTAATTCTGGAAATATTGTACCATCACGTTAAGGGGTTTTCCTTATTGGGTCCGTTATTGACCTTGCTTGGACGTGAGGCAATCATCTTGTTGATAGCTAATTGTCACGTATGAAGATATTTATTTTGAAGCACCTATCATAACCAACAGTATGTCTGTCCATACCCTAGGGGTGCTACAGAGGAAGATGTGACATACGTGAGACATAAATCAAGGGGAGTAGACATACATTGGGTGATTAGAGATATCGGGAGATTAGACATACATTGGGTGATTAGACATACATCGGGAGATTAGACATACATCGGGTGATTAGACATACATTGGGTGATTAGACATACATCGGATGATTAGACATACATCGGGTGATTAGACATACATCGGATGATTAGACATACATCGGGAGATTAGACATACATCGGGTGATTAGACATACATCGGGTGATTAGACATACATCGGGAGATTAGACATACATCGGGTGATTAGACATACATCGGGTGATTAGACATACATCGGATGATTAGACATACATCGGGTGATTAGACATACATCGGGTGATTAGACATACATCGGGTGATTAGACATACATCGGGTGATTAGACATACATTGGATGATTAGACATACATCGGGGGATTAAACATACATGGGCTGAATAGACATACATTGGTTGATTAGACATACATCGGGGATTACGGGTGATTACACATACATCGGGTGATTAGACATACATCGGGTGATTAGACATACATTGGATGATTAGGCATACATCGGGTGATTAGACATACATCGGGGATTAGACATACATCGGGTGATTAGACATACATCGGGTGATTAGACATACATCGGGTGATTAGACATACATCGGGTGATTAGGCATACATCGGGTGATTAGACATACATCGGATGATTAGACATACATCGGGAGATTAGACATACATCGGGAGATTAGACATACTTCAGGTGATTAGAGATACAGTTTTACACAATTTCTGCCGGGTATGTTTACTCTGTATCTTGTCCGCTGTATGTTTGCACCGTAGCTTTACACTGTGTGTTTACAGGGTATGTTTACGCTGCATCTTTACACTGGGTATGTTTACACTGTATGTTTGTAGGATATCTTTACACTGTATGTTTACACTGCATCTTACACTGTGTGTTTACAGGGTATGTTTACACTGTATGTTTGTAGGATATCTTTACACTGTATGTTTACGCTGCATCTTTACACTGGGTATGTTTACACTGTATGTTTGTAGGATATCTTTACAATGTATGTTTACACTGCATCTTACACTGTGTGCTTACAGGATATGTTTACACTGCAGCTTTACACTGCATGTTTACCGGGTGTGTTTACCGTATATGTTTACACTGTTTGTTTATACACGGCATCTTTACAGTGTATGTCAACCGGGTATGTTTACACTGCATCTTTACACTGTATGTTAACCGGGTATGTTTACACTGCATCTTTACACTGTATGTAAACCGGGTATGTTTACACTGCATCTTTACACTGTATGTTAACCGGGTATGTTTACACTGCATCTTTACACTGTATGTTAACCGGGTATGTTTACACTGCATCTTTACACTGTATGTTAACCGGGTATGTTTACACTACATCTTTACACTGTATGTAAGCCAGGTATGTTTACATTGATATGTTTACACTGTAGCTTTACATTGTATGGTAACCGGGTATGTTTACCCCGCATCTTTACACTGTATGTTTACCAGGTATGTTTACACTGTATGTTCACTATGCATGTTCACGACTCTTGTAAACAGTTCCTCTACAGATTCGTCATTGCAGATGGGCGGCCTCTGTTCACCAACCGCATACGCAGCCGTTCTGTACAGCCTAAAGTTGAAGAGTTTAAGGAGCAGATAAACAGTGTACCTTCGACAGAGGACTGAAATAAATCCTTAAGATTTGAGTACCCGTAGACAGCAAAATGTTAATTAATTTCAGGCCTGTGATGACCTGGTAATAAACCTGTAATAATTCACCCACAGGCCACACACTTCAGCTGACTATATATGCATAACCTTGGACGGCAGCATGAATTAGAAGTGTTAAACAAACGTCAGGGTGTCCTATGTCACGAGATCAGCAACAGACCGTTCTCATCTCCTCTGTGTGTGACCTACTCCTCGGAGATATGTTAAGCACTGTCACTATTGTTTCAGTTTATGTCGATCTCATATGTATGTTTTGTAAACGTATACTTTTGACATTTATTTTCCTTTGACAAATGTGTGACACATCGCCGATACCTCATGGAACATTGTAACAAGACCAGGATCTGTTTCCCAAGCAGGTCGCAAATATAGAGTAACATTTTTATGATGCAAAGAAGCAGATGAAGTTTTAAAGCAGAACTCAAATAACTGTTAATGGAAAAAATGACAAGATATCTGACTACATATCCCATCTTTGCTACTGTATTTAGTTTGAGCATTTGAACACATAAACAAATGTGTCTTACAAACATTTGGCAGGGGACTCACTGCGAGGGCTATGTAAATACATCTTGTGATTACTGTAGATTATGCAGCTAATTAAAAGGTTTCTGGAATACAGACAGCAAAAGGAAGCCGAAATGAAATGATTTAAACGTTATGTAATAATAGCTCTGATATCAGTGTAAGTGAGTGAGTGAGTTTAGTTTTACGCCGTACTCGGCAATATTCCAGCTATATGGCAGCGGTCTTTAAATAATCGGATCTGGACAAGACAATCCAGAGATCAACAGCATGAGCATCGATCTACACAATTGGGAACCGATGACATGTGTCAAACAAGTCAGCGAGCCTGACCACCGATCCCGTTAGTCGCCTCGTACGACAAGCATGGGTTACTGAAGATCAATTCTAACGCAGATCTTCACGGGTTATGTCAGTGCATTGATTTGAACACTTTGAAACGATTTGATCGTTACGAAATGAATGTCATCAGTTGAATGTTAAAATGAGTTAACGTGTGAAATTCTAAGTTAAATACTAGATTAAGACATATGACAAGTACCCTTATTATGATTTAGTTAAGAAAAATGTGAAAAATGACGCATCATGCCAATGTGGACATGAATGTGAGAATGGTTTTCATTACTTCCTTGAAGACCATTGTATAGTATTCAAAGACATAAACTGTTAACATCTTTAGAAAATATTGTTAAAAATAGAACACCGATTGACATTAATCGTATCTTACATGGCAACGCAGCTCTCTAAAATATGTACATGTCTATAACTCCCAAACTAAACGTTTCCCAGTTAACTTCAGTTGTACATATCTTCGCATATGTCTGTCACTTGTGTACATTTTTGTAAGATGAGTGTAATTATAGGGCGAGTTTTTCTAAGTTGCATAACTTGTGTCCAATCCTTTTCTTGAATGAATAAAACATGTTTGTAAAATATGTCAATCAACTTAGTGATTTTTCCTGTGCCTGTTGTTATATATGTCCACGTTTATACTGTATTAAAGTGTGCTTACCGTTTCCTCGGTGTACAACCGGACAATCTGTACATAGGTAGACAAACAGGATCATTCACCGAAATGCGTGCCATGTAAGTTTGGTGCTGACAAAACAAGGATCAAACCAACCTCTGATCCTTGTACAGATAAGGGACGTTACTCTAGACGCCCATATCACCCATGTCCCAACCACTAACTATCCTGATGAGGAACTACTCTTCGTCATGTCAATAAGCGACATAACGTCAAAACAACCCGACCTACCCGGGCGTATCATGTATTCAGTGGATGTTGGAACATGAACCAATCACCACGTGTCGCCAATGTTGTGTATGTAAATTAGCGTTGTTTTAGCATGAAATACACACCATGTAAATTTACACACGTGCAAAATATATATTTGCATGACCAGTTACAGCGTAAAGTATCCCAGAATATGTACAACCGTATGAATAATATTATCCAAACTACGGTGAACATTTATTGGATTTTACCAAAAAATGCAAACGTTATCACAACCTTAGTTGGCTGAAAACAGTCGCAAATAACAATAGAAATTTTATTTCCAAAACACAACTATTCTAACCGAATCAAATATATCAGCCTGCAAAAACAATAGTTTGTTTGTTAATTTTTCAACCACCACCCAAACTCTATATGCTTTGTTTTGTACTGCAGTATTCATGAAACATGCCTAAACCATATCAATAACATGTGTACAATGCTGGGACTTGCCCATGCTACACGTGTCAAAGATAAAAAAAAAGCTCAAAGCCGTTCCCAACTGTTACTGAAGATAATATCGGCGGCCCCAGTCAAACAATACAAGTCTCAGGCGAATGACCTGGTTTGACACAGTCATCGGCTTTGCGCGGACGTCTGAGAACCACTAGCTTTCAGTTAGCCTAATTACTGCATTTATATTTCATTTTCATGATCACTCTAATTCATTATCATAAAAAACCCGTATATTGACATTAATGAGGGTGGTAGTATTTATGCTATTAGTGCTGGTGTTTTCATTATTATTTGTTATCATTATCAGTCGTTCAATTTAATTCTCTTTTCAGTAAACACAAAAATCTATGATAAAATTTCATGGAGTCTATACAGGTTCATACAGCATACATTGGCCTGAACTGGCACCCTCAACAAGCCTGGATCTCAACGGACAAACATAACACACATGGGATCCAAACAGGCACTTTCAACATATTAAGCTGGCGCCTACATGAAAGGTATAAAACTGGCTCCTGCAACAGGCATGGAGTATAAACTGGTTCCTACAAACACTGTGAATAAACTGGTCCTACAGCAGGCATGGAGTATAAACTGGCTCGAACAAGCACGGTGAATACATGAGCTCCTACTGCAGGCATTTAATATAAACTGGCTCCTGTAATCATAGAGCATAAGCTTGCTCATACCAGAAACATGGAGTAAGAACTGGATCCTTCGTCAAGCATGAAGTATGAACTGGCTCCTGTAATCATAGAGCATAAGCTTGCTCATACCACAAACATGGAGTAAGAACTGGATCCTTCGTCAAGCATGAAGTATGAACTGGCTCCTGTAATCATAGAGCATAAGCTTGCTCATACAAGAAACATGGAGTAAGAACTGGATCCTTCGTCAAGCATGAAGTATGAACTGGCTCCTGTAATCATAGAGCATAAGCTTGCTCATACCAGAAACATGGAGTAAGAACTGGATCCTTCGTCAAGCATGAAGTATGAACTGGCTCCTGTAATCATAGAGCATAAGCTTGCTCATACCAGAAACATGGAGTAAGAACTGGATCCTTCGTCAAGCATGAAGTATGAACTGGCTCCTGTAATCATAGAGCATAAGTTTGCTCATACCAGAAACATGGAGTAAGAACTGGATCCTTCGTCAAGCATGAAGTATGAACTGGCTCCTGTAATCATAGAGCATAAGTTTGCTCATACAAGAAACATGGAGTAAGAACTGGATCCTTCGTCAAGCATGAAGTATGAACTGGCTCTTACAACAAACATGGAGTCAAACTGTTTCCAGCAAAATAGTGAGTGAGTGAGTACTATTTTACGCTGCGTTTAGCATTATTCCAGCAATATCACGGCGGGGGACACCAGAAATGGGCTTCACACATTGTACCCATGTGGGGAATCGAACCAGGGCCTTCGGCTTTAACCACTTGACTACCCCACCGCCCCTCCAGCAATATACATGGAGTACAAAAAGGCTCCTACGTCTTTCTAAAACATGTATGGGGCCAATGCCGGCTGCTACATCCATGTAAAGAACCGATCTAATCCAAATGTTCTTTTGTGTATTAGACTCTGACAAATTCTTTCATTAGAACAACCCCCTCAGCGAGAGCCTCGTTGGGGCTCACATATATGTCACTCTCTACACTGTGACACACCAGTGTCAGAGAGAAGGTCTGCATGAGAACATGGAGACGCCCGCAGCTTCAGGAGGGGGACCAAGTCCGCGGCGGTGGGCAGAGAAACTCAAGTCCTCCATCTACAGGAAGAAGGCCATCTATACAGCATGTCTGTTGTTTGGGAACTTTATGTCGGTGAGTTTTGTGAGCTTGTACGCATTGTTACGGATGTGTCACGACCGTGTTTGTATGTGTCATAACTGTTTGTAGTCGTATGACTGTGTTATGACTGTAATGTGGTATGTGTTGAAGACTTGCACTGACCACATCATGTGCATGACATGTGTATACATGGCATATCATTATTGTTAAACATTGTGTCCGATGACATTCTCTACTTGTATCATCAATGTTTGATAGAGATTTAAAAACACACACTCATGATATTTGTGGAACTGTACAATCGACACTGTTTTAGCAGAGATTTCCTATGGCCGTAGAACGGGTTTAGTTACGTTACTACATGACACTTTAAGGTTACACTTTGCAAGCCCACCTTAAGAGATACTAGAAACTAATATGAAATGCCTAAACTGTCTTTTATTAAAACAAAATGTATCTATGTATCCTGCATGCAGAGTTAAAATTTCCGATTCGTCCAAATACCGATGATGGTGGGTCTGCACAAAAAAACAAAGACATGTTAGTTGTTTCCATCGGCCTACGGTAACGAAACTGTTCACAAAATTTATACTTTACTTTAAGATATTCTTACAAAGCAACGTCCATCCAAAACTACTTGCACAACAAACAAATCAGTAGTAGTAGTAGTAGTAGTAGTAGTAGTAGTAGTAGTAGTAGTAGTAGTAGTAGTAGTAGTAGTAGTAGTAGTTGTAGTAGTAGTAGTAGTAGTAGTAGTAGTAGTAGGAGGAGGAGGAGCAGCAGCAGATGCAGCAGCAGTAGCAGTATAGCAGCCACGGCAGCTAATGGGATTTCTCCCAGGAAGCGCTGCCTAGTCCAACCCACCACTCTCCTAATTTGCGTCTAGAGATCAGGTAGTACCAAACCAAGGGCACCGAGAACAATGGGGAGCCAGATGACAATGTATTTGGGATGCAAGCGAGACATGCGAGGCCCGCATATTTGCCATGTTTTTTCCACAATCTTGTCAAACACGAAAATTCAATGTCATAAATAAGATAAAAAATGGACAAGGTCAGGTTGTGTTGTCGAGGATACGTCTGAGGGTGCAAATGGGCCTAATTGTCATTTTCCATGACATCCCCAAGATATTCTGAGTCGTAACATTGATGGTCCACTGAGTCAAAACCAAAAGCATGGCGAAGGCAGTAATAAAAGCCACACAATAATGTCGCTTAAGACATCGTGTTTGTGCCAAAAGCTGGGCGTCCACCTACAAAGTTTTGGGCTGTCTCCTTAAATTCATTAAGTAATCTATACTACTGGAATAAAGTAACTGTGCATTATTTGATGTTTTGCCATTTTTAATACAAAACATAATATCATGATTTGTGGTGTTTAACTTAATCAATATTTAACTGCTGACAGGGTAATATCCCAATCTGTATGATTTTATACTGGGCCTCGTGACACGCCCTTGAAGAGATGTGATGTCAAAAGTCAGTTCACAAATTCAGTATCGTGTGTGTCCACCATTGGCGTCGACGCATAGACGACACTAAGCGATTGAAGAAAGCTTGGGGAATGTTGTTCCATGTCTGAAACAACGCTTGTCCCAGTTCAGCTAACGTCAATGGCTAACGTCAATTCGGGGCTTGACGTAAACGTCTCTCCATTTTATGTCAAGCGTACTCGATGGGGACAGGCCCGGAGAAACAGCTGGCCAGGGGAGTACCGGAATGTTCTGCTGTCGGTTACGTCTCTGTCCTTGAATGCGCATGAGGTCAGTGATGTCATCCCTGTATCATCAGATTGCCATTGACAATGAAAAGTTGTGTCAGACCATGAGATGTGATGCCCCATACCATAACGCTACTGCCACCGTTGAACAAAGCACGCGTATACATACCGTTCACCGCGCCCTCTGTACACCCTTGCCCTGCCATCTGAGCTGTCTGGCCACTTCAGTTTGGGCCATTCCAGTATCCATCATACCCACGGCGTGGGGACGCTGATTTTCTGTAAGCCGTGGCATAAGCGTACTCGCAGTTCATGTTGAAATTAACGTGTTTTCCACAACATTCAGAGTTTAGAGAATAATCCACCTGTTTTCAATTTTCAATATCACAACAAAATGTGTGAACTTCAGGTGTCAAAAGCATTCAAAAAGTGAGTAAGATCATTGTGCACGTGTTTTCCACAACGCAGAGTTTACGATACCGTTCTTCAATTTTGACATCAAATTTCAGGTGTGCAAAGTGTCTGGCTACATGTTTATTTAGTGTTATGTTTATATGTTTATTTTTCAAATAACTTTTATTTCATTTCAATTTTTATGTTATGCACAGTTACTTTTTCCGTTCAGTATACAATTCATATTTTCACATCATCGTCATTATGCAAGTCGTCGTCGTTGTCGTTGATGTTGTTGTTGTTGTTGTTGTTGTCAACACAACACAGATATTCGCCCAGTCCATATCACATTCAACGTGACATGTATAATACGAAATGGCTATGAATTTGGTTTATATGCTTCACGTATCTTTTCATGAACCTTAATGTGTACGGCATAGTTCATCTTCTCTATATGGAAGAAAGAAAACACGCTTTGAAATAGAATACATCTCCCTCCCTGATCAGTCAACATGGGGAGTCATGGTTGTGTCATGTTGGCCCGCGAAGTAAGTTTACTTCTCGAATTACTTCAATTATACACTGCAGGCGAGAGAAGCAATTTGTCTCTATGTCTCAGATCGACAGGGTTGACATTTAATTATCTAGTAGATTGTGGATATTTGACACCCCAAACGTGACACCATATACAGTGCTGGCTGCAGCACTCACAAGAGATCGCCAGCACCAGGGTTTAGGCATTTGTATTTTGATGATCATGATAAAGTTCGCGTTTCCTGTTGACTGGGTTGTGTCCTATTGTGCAACTTTGTACAATAACCATTCCAGAATTTTCAGACCAATTCATTTAACTAGATACATAAATATTAATCAGTATTATTTGATATATCCAAGCACTTGTATATTGCAACACTACGCTTCTTATCACCCTTTCAAACATGTCGTGCAGCGTGCTCTGTCGTACAGCAAGCTCTGACAAACAGAAACCTGGAAATCTCCAAAAGAGGCTCTGCCGCTAGAAAAGTTTGGCTGTCTGGTACGGACTTGATATGAAATCAATCACATTGTGCGTTACAAAACTGCACTGAATAAGCGCAAAAAATACATAACAGGTGTAACCAGTGAGCCAGATGCATTGTGAATCATTTCATGACCTCATCAAACTGGGGCAGTCTGTGACGTCTTAGTTAAGGCCATGCTGCCTACACCCATAAAATATAGAAATACGATGTTATTAAAGTTTAAAATTAAAACTCATTTAAAAATACCATTTTTCTCATGACACAAGAAATTGGAATTCAGTGTAACCATAGTTGTTTGTGATGTCTTTTTTTCACTTTCACGCGGATCGGCTGAAAAGTAGGTCATTGTCTGAATAGGTTAATGAGACTCATGTCTCGGTTTTGCTGAAGAATTTCTGTGGAAACATTATCCAATGAGCGCGAAGCAAAAATATACTTTTATACTGGATCGCTGAAAATCATCGATGACACCAGGTGTTCTTGAAACGAGAGCAAGCCCTACCTTGCCGGTAGCACTCGCCACTTACATCGTAATTAATACACGTATCTATGTAAAAGTACCTCTTATGACACCAGGTGTTCTTGAAACGAGAGCAAGCCCTGCCTTGCCGGTAGCACCCGCCACTTACACATCGTAATTAATACACGTATCTATGTGTAAAGTACCTCTTATGACACCAGGTGTTCTTGAAACGAGAGCAAGCCCTGCCTTGCCGTAGCACCCGCCACTTACAACATCGTAATCAATACACGTATCTATGTAAAAAGTACCTCTTATGACACCAGGTGTTCTTGAAACGAGAGCAAGCCCTGCCTTGCCGGCGCACCCGCCACTTACAACATCGTAATCAATACACGTATCTATGTAAAGTACCTCTTATGACACCAGGTGTTCTTGAAACGAGAGCAAGCCCTGCCTTGCCGGTAGCACCCGCCACTTACATCGTAATTAATACACGTGTCTATGTAAAGTATCTCTTATGACACCAGGTGTTCTTGAAACGAGAGCAAGCCCTGCCTTACCGGTAGCACCCGCCACTTACAACGTCGTAATTAATACACGTATCTATGTAAAGTATCTCTTATGACACCAGGTGTTCTTGAAACGAGAGCAAGCCCTGCCTTACCGGTAGCACCCGCCACTTACAACGTCGTAATTAATACACGTATCTATGTAAAGTATCTCTTATGACACCAGGTGTTCTTGAAACGAGAGCAAGCCCTGCCTTACCGGTAGCATCAGCCACTTACAACATCGTAATTAATACACGTATCTATGTAAAGTACCTCTTATGACACCGGGTGTTGATGAATGTACTGCACAACCAATAGCACAAGCAAAGTTCTGGTTAGCTTTTGAATAAGTCCTGGGAATATTTATTCAAGTTATTTTAGAGTGCTCAGCTAAGCTAAGGGCTGTTTCCTTAGACGTTTTGATAATCAAATCTGCAAACCATGAGCGGCTTGTTATGAAAACGTTTTTCATTGAAGGAAAGACAAGGACAGGACAACAGTCAATGAGCATATTATATGAGATTGTTCATGTAAACCACCGGAGAAAGGAACATATACAGACATGTCTGAAGATAGATGAAACCAACACTCTCAATAAAAATGTGTTTTGGATGGTGATGCATTTGATAAGGGTGTCGCACTTGTGGTTTAGACGTTAAGCACGGTTTTGGGTACTATTTCAGTCTTGTGAAGTTTAGATAACATTTTCATATTGATACTTTTTGTCAAAGTTTAAGTGTAGACATTATTTTGACCAGTTGTTTATCAGCAACTTATTTGCTGCGGTACAGTGTTCCTCATTAGTCTACAACCCGAGAAAGGTTCATCCTTACCAAGAACATCTGCCAGAACTAAAGGGACATTACAAGTTGTTCACTGGTCTCGAGGGGGACATTGGCTGATGTACCCTCGATGTTTGTTTATGTTCCCTGAGCCCGATGGGACCAGTGAACAACGTATTTATCTTACCGAACACCTCAATGGTAATTTTGAACTGTTTGAAGCACGGGTATCGGATCATAGTATGGTGTACAAGACGACAAGAAAAACAAACTTAGAGTTATCTCCCTTCCATCGATTTGCATTCGCAAAACATCGGTAATTTCTGTACGTCACACGTGATTCAATGTTATTCGAGGTAAAGAATTACCACTACGAAGTACAAAATGAGTCTGGCATTCCCAGTGGGGTTAATAGAAAATGTTACTCGCTTGTAAGCGGGGTACATTGAAAATAATAGAAGAGCGCTCAGCCAATCAGAAAACGACATTTATGTGTGAGGCAAGATAACATTCAATGTTCACGATTCCTTTATCCAGAAATTTGGTAATTCGGGCGATTAAATGATTCGGCACTGTCTTAATAAACCAGCCAATTACTGTTGTTGAGCTTATACAGGGGCGATGGGGTAGCACAATGGTTAAAGCCGAAGACCAGGGTTCAATTCCCTACATGAGCACAATCTATGAAGCCCATTTCTTGTGTTCCCCGCCGTGATATGCATATAACGAACTAGGGTTGGAACGAGGTCCCTTTAAGTTCGTTCTAACCGTAGTATACTGTACTCACTCACTCACCCATTCACTCACTCTGGTGAGTAAAGGCGGAAGACCCGGGTTCGTATCACCACATGAGTACAACCTATGAAGCCCATTTCTGGTGTTCCCTGCCGCGATTAGGCTGGAATATTACTAAGAGCGGTGTAAAACAATACTCACTCACATTGCACGTACGTCATAACCCAACAGTAGTGACTTACCGTCTCATGTACTTTATCCAGGGCTGGATCAACGGACAAAGAGGACCCTCCCTTCTGGATCTCCAGCTCATCACGGGAACCGACATGTCCCAAGGGTCAGCCTTCTTTACCGCTGCTGCTGTCGGGTCTCTGGTCGGAGCTGTTGCTGGAGGCGCCATCTACGACCGCTGCAACAAGTACATGTCCCTGTTCATCTCCATGGCTGGCCACGGACTGACGGTGGCGGTTATCCCCCTGTGCTCCGAGTATTGGCTCATGATCACAGTCTTTGTGGCTCACGAGTTCTTCCTGGGAATCTTCAAAACAGGTTGGTCACCAGCCTTTGTCTGTGTCTGAACAGTGTAAGGGTCCTCAGTTCACTTTGCACAGGATCATATACTAGCCCTCATCCGCTGATTGTGGGTACGAAATCCAGAGTGAGTAAATGAGTGAGTTAGTAAATATACCACGGTTAAAACTTTAACTTTGCTGATAAAGTTAGTTAAAACTAACTTTAGTTCGTTCTAATTGTAGTTGTTCAAAAGCATTTCGACTAAAATGTACAGCCCAAAAATAGTGGAACTTCGTGATCATAATAACATCGGTCAGATTGTTGTAACAGTTTATTGTATCTCTTTGTTGTTTTTACGTCGATTGTTAGCAATTGTCCTGCGGGGGACACCAGCAATGGGCTTCATACATTGTGTCCATGAGAAGAATCAACCCATGACCAGCGAACTCTTCAACCACCACCGCTTCTCGAACTGCAAATGGTTTATCATCAAGAGGGGCGGTGGGGATCCTCCACATGGGTACAAAGTGTGAAGCCCATTTCTGGTGTCCCCCGTTGTGATATTGCTGGAATATTGCTGAAAAGCGGCGTAAAACCATACTTATTTACCCAGTATCATCAAGAAATGCGTCCTCTCATATTTTTATTTACATTAGATGTCCATTATCAGTAATTGTTACTTTTACATATAATCATTTAGCTAAACCAAGGTGTGTCCGGATAAGGATAGATCCCAGCAATCTACATTTGACGTTAAAAGTGTGTTTTAGTGGATCGGGTGGTCAGGTTTCATGACTAAGTTGATTGACTGTACGACATGAATCGCTGCCAGAACTATCAATCACTGAATTGTCTGAACCAGAATATATCGGCGTGTAACAACAAACATAGCAAAGTAACAGAAACGTCGAGATTTACCTGAAATGACACAAAGTCACTCTTGGTCATTCATGTATTGTGATTAAGAAATATGTGTACAGACGTGAATTTGCCACTTTCTATTTGCTGTTTTCGTTTGTTATGTAACGCCGCACCGAGCTATATTTCATCTATACACAAAGAACTTAATTAAGCACCCCATGTATTTTTGCAATGATAGGTTTTCAACACGTACATAAAACTTCTCGTGGTGACCAAGATGGAAAAACATAATTTTTCTGACAAGTATGATCCTTTGATAAGATATGTCCAATTTAATGTACCTTTATAACATAGGAGTCAACTGAAATATTCCACAATATCAAGTGCATTTACTGTGCTAAAACAAGGTATGCCACCATAATAACAAGGCAAATGTTCAATACTCACTGTTTTCCATTGTTGTCATGCTGTACTTTCCAAAAAGTCTGTGATGCAACGACAGAATGTTTGAATCCATGTTGATTTTATGATGATAATTGCTCATTTAAAAACACACACTGATTTTTAAATAAAACCATGTCTGTACAAGTATGGCCCTGGAATGTTTAATGCTGAATGTATTGATGAATGTGAACATTCAAAATGTCATTGTGCATGTCTTACACGATTCAAGATTAATACCGAGTGTAACCTCCATGTGACTGTATGACAGCCACCACTCTCCTCCTCATTCCCCTGTCAGCCTCCTGATCCTCCGAAGGGTAAACTACGAGTACGGCAGCTACCAATTGGACCAGGTTCTGTACAGGAGGATCCCTATGTTGCACACCACGACCAATCATGTCCCAGATATGCTCAAAAGGGTTAGGATCGGGTCTCGTTCAATCGTGAGATATCTCAGAGGGTGCTTAACTAGATTCTTTGTGTATATATGAGACTTGGCAGTGCGCAGTGACCGACAGTATGACCATCGATGTGCGCACTAAGGACAGTCTTATCGCATTCACGCAAAACATTGGTCCCTGAAGACCAATTGTAAACTGTATCCTGGCGGTAAATGCTCTTTGTAGATGCTGCATTTTGTAACCGTGATTGCATAAATAGCGTTTTGTTCTTTTCCTATACCTATGATTTAGAGCAAATATACAAAATTGAAATTCATAATGAACAAATGAGGAAATATATATGAAGATAAACTGTTGTCGATTCACAAAGAAAATGTTTTTCAGCACAAATAGTTTTTATTTCTTTGACTGTATAAATAGATTACATAAGATAACAGTTATGATGCATTCCTACGTAACCTCCAGCCAATATCATCTGCAGCGCTGTGACGTATTGTGCAAACCACAGTACACAGAACTAGGACGGTTTTAAGCAGCATGTTGAGTCACTTCGTCAAAGATCATGATGTAAGCAAGACTGCACAAACAGGTAGAATTTGATTAGGCGTATTCTACCATCACTCCTGGGACAGTTTTTGAAGTGATCTGTGGCTGGGCATTTTTACGTAAAAATAATTGGTTCCGTGAAGATTGGGGTAATTAAAGAAACTTCAAAAACTTGAACCCTACCATGTTTGAATTGTTATATTTGTGCCGCGAAAACAAATATTGATTTCAAAGATAAGAACTCTAAGATTATCATTAGTAGTTGAGTTTTATGCGAAAAATGTATTTTTCATTATTTAGGGAAAGGTTCTTACAAACTTTGCAATGTTAAATTTGTAGTCATTTTCTTTGACTAAACGTCATGCGTCATGCTCGCTTAACATATCATTATTGAAAGTCAACCTCATCAAAAACTCAACTAAGAGTTATAGTTTATTTCAGCTTCTCAGTTTCGTTGCAGCTATTTGAGCACGTGGTGTAATTTATGTTTCAAATATGACCAATTAAAGTCAGTTTGCACAACTAGGAAATAACATATATACCCTTTAGTCGCATTCTGTTGTCATGAGGAAATGAGAACACAGTACTCATGTTGTAGTCTAGTTATCATGTACCATCAATACTGCTCTGTACTGGAGGTACTGAAGTATTATAACTATAAGAATGAATTGTCTTGCAGGCAGCAACGTGGAGCTACTCAGGGTATGGGGCGTTGAGAGCAAACCGTACATGCAGGCGTTCCACTTCCTGTGGTCACTAGGAGGAATTGTCTCCCCTTTTGTCCTTGAACCCTTCCTAGCCGTCAGACGCGATGTGGTTCAAAACTCAACAGGGTTAATGGCAGCCAATAACTCAGATCCCGGTGGCTTTCTCAATGCTTCAGCCATTCCACCAGAGGAGCCATTGGAAACAAGTATCATATGGCCTTTTGTGATGACAGGTTTGATGACCATCTTGTCATCACTTCCCTTCTTGGTTGTCTTCATCTTTAACAGAAAGGATGACCATGAGGAGGTTACAAAGGCACTGGATGGTAAACGACAAGGGAAGAAGTTATCCCGGAAGCTGCTAGTTCTCACGCTTGGACTTCTGGGTGTATTCTATTTCTTCTTGGACGAAGTTGAGGATTCGTCAGTGTCCTTCCTGGCATCCTATGTGGTCAAACAATTCAAGTGGACAAAGATCATGGGCGCAAGAATTACTTCGACGTTCTGGGCATCGTATGCATTTGGTCGTCTAGCCGCCATCTTCTTCATCAACTATGTCTCGCATATGAAGATATGTGGCCTGTTCTTCATCTCCCTCATTCTGGCTCAGGTTGGGATGATCTTTTCAGGAATGTACCTGTCCGATGTGGGCATATGGATCACTACTTGTGCTGTTGGGTTTTCGATCTCCATAAGTTTCCCCGCCATGCTGACATGGATTGAGAAGGACTTTGTTCAACTGTCAGGAAAAATAATGTCTGTTATCTTCGTATCCGTGGGCCTGGGTGGGATGGTGAACCCTCAGATCATTGGCTACCTGATGGAAGAGTCTACCCCTCTTTGGTACAACTATGTATTGACCATAGAGAGTGTCCTGTTATTCTTTAGTTTCCTCGTGCTGGTGTGGCTTGTCAAGAAGGTCCTGAGCATTTACCATTCTTCGCAATTTGAGCTCCCTGATAAGAAGTAAAGGCACTTCCAATGGTGTCCTCATGACAAACCATTTTGGAAGTATGTGGCGGTTTGAAATGGGGTGATTGACTTTTTGCAGGGATATAAATAGTTACTAAAATAAATGTTTTGACACACATCCGCGCGCGCACGCACGCACGCACACACACACACACACACACACACACACACACACACACACGTGCTCACTTGATTCCTCAATGATGTCGTGGAAAACAAGTTGTGCAGCTCCTCTATATTAATTATTAGATAGTCGGACCCTCACGAGGGCGATGTATTACAGGAATAGAGCCAGTGGTTACAACAATAAGAGAACAAGGCTATGTTTTGCAGAGGGTCGGCTGAAGTATCGAAACTGACCAGGCAGTACTTGGTGACTTCCGTTGAACAACACTGATACGGTGGTAAGCTGTTGACGAAATAAATATTCGCTTGCACCTGTATTTGCAACTTTATTATACACGGAATCACGGATGCTACAGCGATGCTATACAGAACTGTTAAACAGAGAAACTATCTTTGTAAAATCTTCGATTAATTCAACATTGTTTGCAGTGTCTAGGAGAATGCATATGTATGTTGTGCGGTTCATAAAGGAGACAGGGTATTCCCTAGCGTTGACGTTTTATGTCTATATTTACATACACGCGGCACTGTTCGCAATGTCCTGAAGAATCCCTTGTTATTCGTAAACAAATAGCAATCTTATTCAGGAGTCTCCAAAAGAAGATTAGGAAGTCACAAATCGAGATGGAGTTCTATTTGACTGGAATTCTTCGGATACCGTACACGCCATTGTGCCACAGTAATTGAGAATGGTCTAACGCAGCTTTTCGCAATATTCAAAGATCATCAAGGCGTGGAACCACATAAATGGGATCCACACGTTGTACACATTTGGGGAGTCGACCCCAGGCCTTCAGAGTGACGAACGAACAATTTAACCACTCGTCTACCCATAATTACGTTTTTAGGGACGGGGACTATATCTAAATTTGACCTAAAACGCATTCGTAAAACACTTACATATCAAAATTCCAGGGTGGTGGGGTAGCCAAGTGGTTAAGGCGTTCGCTCGTGACGCCGAAGACAAGGGTTCGATTCCCCACATGGGTACAATGTGTGAAGCCCAGTTCTGGTGTCCCCCGCCGTGATATTACTGGAATATTGCTAAATGCGGCCTTAAACTAAACTCACTCACTCGAAATTCCAAGCTCGTTTCATTCTGCAGTGTACAGTCTCTACAAGCATGACGTGGTTTGGATTTCACATAAAAACAAATAGCTGGTTGCACACCAGCTATCATCCCACAGACCGTCATTGCCAATCAACAGACAGTCTTGATTGAAGGTATTCGAAGGCTCCCCATCACGCCACAGAGGGTCGACCACCGGAGTATCATCCGCCCATTTCCACTCGCCCTCTACATCCGTGTCTTCCCCCCCTATCCATACACCGCCTGAAAACACAAACAGTCTTAATGATATTTGGAAACATCATCAACCGAGAACGACACAAGGGAAATCTAAGGACACCGGCAATAGGTTATAAGGAAACAAATACTGGGGAGCAAGTTGATTTCTTATTACAAATATCTCAAGTGGTCATATAATGCTCGGACATTGAAAAGGCCCGGGGCTTAGTCAGTACTCAAAGAATGCTTCAAGATTGATTTATTTCTATAAATATCCATTTGAAAAGAAATGAAAACATTTGTGTTGCTGAAGACCAATTCTTACTCGGATCTTCACGTGCCCATATATATTCGGGGTGAAGTGGTTGCAAATATATTTCCTAACTCACTACTCAATGAATCAATTTGGTTGAACAAAAAGCAAAATGTACCCAGGCACATAGTACTTTTTACAAGAAAGAGTAATGGTTAACTAGCCAAATTTAACATCAGTTCTTTCAATTTTCAATTTAATATAACATGTCCTTTTCCCCTCAGTTACGTCATAATTTATCTACATGAGCCTGTCCTTTTATTCAAGTAACAACAACTGTATCCTCAAACTTTAACATACATATTATATATTATTTACAAAGACCGAACCCTACACCTCAGAACCTCAGGTCAAACCTCCCAGTAACCTCCTTTCTCTTGACGCCGTTTAGCCCTAGTTTTCATCCTCTCGTATAGTGAGACACATTTTTGTCTACATTACAAGGAGAATTCAATCATATCGTCACCTGTGACCTTTATGTTGTGAAATGCCCACGTGATCTTGTGAGCGGTGTCAATTTGAAACAGACGACCGCCATCTGATTCACATCTAGATTTGGCGCTTGACCAGCTCAGGCTCTCTGTAGACAACTTGTAGCAGAGGGGTATCGAGGGGACGTATTTGTAGCCGGCGTCTCCAGAACAGTTGACTGTAGTATAGATAAACAGGCGTACATTGATATGTAGCAGACGTCGCTGAATGGATAAAATTGTACATGTTGCTGATCATCTCCCTTGATGTAATATGCCATTTTCAAATACAACTATTGGTCCAGGTGAGCTATTCCTTGTACACGTAACGTTCAACACTGGTTTGTCCTTACCTACTTCTCTGGCGAAATCTGCTTTGGTGAAAGACTTGTGTTACAGATGTACGAAAACATTTTTGTGAAATCCCCCAAAGCATTGAATTGTAACTGTGAGGCAATGGAAACTATACCTCCGTATTTTCTCGTGAATAAAACATAAACTAATAGTAATAGTAAACTAGGGGCGGTGGGGTAGCCTAGTGGTCAAAGCGTTGGCTCGTCACGCCGAAGACCCGGGTTCGAATCCCCACATGGGTACAATGTGTGAAGCCCATTTCATATTATGAACGGTCCCTGGACAAAACCTACCGCAAACCATGTCTAAGACACATGATCGTGGGTCAAAACATGTATCAGTTTCTTATATAAATATGCCGACTAGGCTATGTCAACTTGCTCATGTACACCAATGAATCATCACGATAATGGTTAACACAATTACAGATTGGGTTGTCCCCTGGCTTTATGAATGTTTAAAAGAGCACTGTCCCTGTGAGGGCGGTGGGATAGCCCAGTGGTTAAAGCGTTCGCTCGTCACGCCGAAGACCCGAGTTCGAATCCCCACATGGGTACAATGTGTGAAGCCCATTTCTGGTGTCCCCCGCCGTGATGTTGCTGGAATATTGCTAAAAGCGGCGTAAAACCAAACTCAGTCAGTAATAGTAAACTAAAGTAATAACTGATTATTCGATATGTTTTCAATGATAATCTCACAAATATGACGTAAACATAGGGCACCATAGGTTGCAATTTCGATGCCTGTTTTCAATTGCATACATATTTTAGTCTGGCAGGCTAGGATTTCTGCAAGGAAACACTATGCAAATGTTCTATTGTAATTCCATGTCACGCTCTCACCTCTTCCCATATTCCTGACATTTTAAACGTTTTTCATTATGTTCCAGATTTGACAACTTTTACCAAAATGTAATAACAGAATATATTTTTTATATGATCATGTATTACTATACCATAAGTCATCACACTTTACAAAAGTACAAATAGTATGAAAAAAGTATACCTATATTTGCCTTGAAATACTGTGTGCTGGGTGACTGGGTGAGACCAGGCTCCGTAGATTCCAGTATCTTATCCAACAAATAGCACCTGCCATCAGGAGTGTGAAAAAATGATAGACAGCTGTTGCCATAGTAGCACTTGTATGCACATTCTGTTTGTGATGTCATCGAAATTGGTGTGACGTCATTCACGACCATACTGGATAAAGCATTGACAATCTGGAAAACACCAGCCATTGTAATGATCAAATACCACAGATTGTACGTATTCAAACAGTTTCTGCTCTCTTCAGCACTGAGAAATGAGACGACGTTAAGTTTATGAATTGTTGCCCTTGCTGTTAATCATTGGCTCTTTAGGCAGATCCGTGATTATGTGTGGAGATTCTTGCTATAGGTGGCATAGGTCTGTTGGTGGATCACTCACTAACTTCGATGAGTTCGTGAACACCGGACGTCTCTCCGTGCCACCTTAACGCTGGCTATAGTACGAATGAGCCTGTATCGACGCTGGGAATCACGCAAGCGTCGACAACGACGTATGGCACCGCTGGTGTGGTATCAACGTATCACTGAGTAGACTCCGGCTCTGTCACCTGTCATACATGCTGTCGTTATGTTACCCTTAGTTACCACGGTGAATCAGGTTCAGTAAGATATCGATTCCAATACTTTGATCTAAAATGACATTGGTTCTGAAATTCAAAGACTGCTAGTGTTTAAAGTAAGCCACTCCTTGTTGTGAAAGGAACTTTTGACATTGTTATCATAGTGAAGATTAAAGAGACGTTTGTATGTCAGACAGATAGTATGGCCACGTTGAGTCTTTAGCAGAATGTATAAGTTCACTGTAAACATGGCAAGGAGTATTTGTGTTAATAACAAATTCTCTGTTATACAAACTTTTCAGGGCTACTCCTTAAGTTTAACTCTCTCAGGTGAATGACACCTGAATGTAACACTGTCTGTCTGACTGTCTGTCTGTCTGTCTGACTGTCTGTCTGTCTGTCCAGATACAATCGCATATGGGAAAGTGTAGCCGGTTGTGACAAGTTTTACGTTATGATCAGAACGGAATCGATGGACATTGCAGCTATTCTAGTATTGGGTATGTGGTAATGCCTTTATGAAACAGATTAACTAAATTAAGTAGATTACAATAAAATATCCCATGCACTGGGGAGGAAAAGATTACAACTGACTGGCACCATGGCTCGTCTTGTGTAGAAATCTCCTGAGAGCTTGCGCCCCCTTACGGTTGTAACTCAACAAATTGTTTTATTGTGTTGTGGGGAGATGGACTGGTTCTGATTGTTGATCACGCGTTCTGTGAGTACAGTCTTCCGGTCTTCTTCCTGGACGGGGGGGTTGTCTGTTAAGGGCTACGTCTGCCGGTTGTGAGATTTCACAAACGATTGTCCGAATGTTTTATTGTCCAAATGTAAGACATCATCTCTCACCATCCCCTATATGATGAGCAACTCATCAGCAGACTACTAACGAAAGCTGCAAGGATCAACGTCACGTTCACGTCAGACAAAATCTAATGTCGTAGAGGCATAAATACACCAACGTCCTTGACCTTGGCAATAAGGTTATTCCTCTTGTTTAAGAGAATGTTTTCTTTGCAATGTCGTTGGCTGGGTATATTTGGTTTCAGGCATACCGCTCTTTTGAGTCTTTGAACGGCATAGTTGAGTCTTTATTAAGAAGTGATACACATAAAGGCGAGTGTCTCTGGATGTCTTCTTTATTTTGAGGAACACAACGTTTCGGAGTATATCCTTGTTGTGTTCCTCAAAAACTAGAAGTTGACTGATAAAGGAGTAAGAATATACTCCGACATGTCTAGTTCCTGACAATAAAGAAATTGAGTGATGAAGGAGTAAAAATATACCCCGAAACGTCGTGTTCCTCAAATAAAGAAGTTGACACCCATAAATTCTTGCCTCAAGCTTGTTGACTTGTAAAGTGTGTTCACGAGTGATGAAGTTCTGTTTACCAATCCCTGTTAAACAAATTCCGTTTGTAGACGTTATATTTGTAACCAGCCCACTCAGCCTATAAGTCTACAGGGTGTGCGAACACCATGCCTTGAGTCACACAAGCGGATTGTGTGAGACGCGTAGGCACCATATATTCCAAAGCGTCAATTTGCTTTCTCTTGGAATGAAAATACCTAATTGAACGTATATTGAGACAGATTCTTTTAGCATAAGCATCTCATTGTGGAACAAATAAACATCGGTCTACTACTGGCACTTAAAAAAACAACATGTTCAGTACAGACTGGTCGGAATTCCTTATACATGTTCACATATTTGCACTCGGCTTCCGTCATTCAAGGACGTCAACTGCCTCTTGTTACGTGTTTAGACATACTTTTGTTGGACGAGACGAAAACACTTCAAATTTCCTTCAGGTTTGCACAAAAGAAGTATCGATTTTCGCATCAATACACAAACGAAATGAAGTTTTAGATTTAGAGGAGATTGTTGAAATAGTTTTTGATTCATACTATATATGGCGTATATATTTTTAAATGTTTTTTTATTGAATGAATTTTCAATTACAGTGAATTCCAGAAAATATTGGAATAATATGGAGAATCCGCTATTTTATGTGAATAGGTTATAGATGTAATGAGCGCTTGATTAATGGTGTTATCTTAACAATTCCTACAAAATATCATCATAATTGTGACAGTGTGAACCACTCCGTTAACTAACAAAATCTATCTAATAGAATCAATGTTTTCTCTAAGTATAACACGGTCTTTCGTATTCTTCGTCTCATTCTACTGTGACAGTGAGTGAGTTGAGTGAGTGAGTGAGTGAGTGAGTAGTTCACCCATTTTGTTCTGGGGAGGTAGGGGGGTCAGCAATTTTGTACATCAGAATCTTAAAAATAAGCTTAAACGGTGTGGGGTCATTGATTTTGTACATTACATGCAGAGCGGTCACTTTCTTTGTACACAAATTTTAGGGAGGGAGGGAGGGGGGCATTCACATTGTACATGCTACTCCATAAAAATCATCATCACACCCCCTAGTCACATATTATGAACGGTCCCTGGACAAAACCTACCGCAAACCATGTCTAAGACACATGATCGTGGGTCAAAACATGTATCAGTTTCTAATATAAATATGCCGACTAGGCTATGTCAACTTGCTCATGTACACCAATGAATCATCACGATAATGGTTAACACAGATTGGGTTGCGCCGGGCTTCATGAATGTTTAAAAGAGCACTGTCCCTGTGAGGGCGGTGGGGTAGCCTAGTGGTTAAAGCGTTCGCTCGTCACGCCGAAGACAAGGGTTCGATTCCGCACATGGGTACAATGTGTGAAGCCCATTTCTGGTGTCCCCCACTGTGATGTTGCTGGAATATTGCTAAAAGCGGCGTAAAACCAAACTCACTCACTTACTCACTGTGAACAATACTAGTCCTGGACAGT
Organism: Haliotis rubra; assembly: GCF_003918875.1. Lineage (NCBI taxonomy): Eukaryota > Metazoa > Mollusca > Gastropoda > Lepetellida > Haliotidae > Haliotis > Haliotis rubra. Next base: position 193,180 of record NW_025765255.1, read on the forward strand.
GAGGAATAACAAAATGTTATGTTCTACCAAGTCGAATGTCGGGGAACAGAGACTGCTACAATATGTATTACTGTTCAACCCAAATCATATATTATTACAACTTTTAGTTTACAACAAAATAACTAAGACGTTCTGATTGTCCAGTAAAGAACATAAGTCAGCATTTCTGTCACTGAAGATTCCATATTGATTTCCGAAAATTCCATAAGAAAGCTCTTATAGTCACACTTTACCATGATCATGTGTTTATGAATCATTAATGATACTTGTGAAGAAAATACTTGTCTGAGACCAACCTGTGCAAGCAGGGAACAGGCACCTTGCTGAAACAAAATGAAACAAATGAAATCTATACACATGGAAAAAAGTATAGCAACAACTATGATTTGTATCCCCCATATAGCCATATATATTCATATCATAATTATTTTTTGTAAAACTATTTTGACACTTCGGATGCAACATACGTTGATTTCAAATATGCATGTGCTGCGATCATAGGTAAGCATCACGTACAATACATGCACCTTTCATTAAGCAAATATCAAGTTTCACTAAACTGTTCTTACAGCTCGACAAAATACAAATCAATTGATTTCGTTACTTAGCAAATATTGGACCTCCTCAACTGTCACCTTCTCAAATATGGCACGTTACTGGTAATCCAACTAATGGCATCTCATTGATGGTTATTGCAAGAAATGTTGGTGTCATCCATTGACTATCAGCCGATTGGCCAGAAAGAATCAGCATGGTAATGACGTTCAGCTAATGGCGTTCGGGACCAGATGACCTATCAGACGTTCGCTGTTATCCCCAGAGCTAAAGGCGAGCTTTTTGTGTTAAGCCCGACGTCACTGGAATTTGAAGGAAGAGTCAATTTCTTTTGTTCTTATGCACAACGGAGAACCTTGGAGCATGTTCCGTTTGGCACGGGTTCATAGATGATGTAGGTGTGCATCTTTGTGACGATCATACAAAATCTGAATGGACAACGGTACATCACTGACGTCCAAGACAGGCTTGTGGTATCACATTTCAATGATCATCCTCTGAACACAGGGACGGTGGGGTAGCCGTGTGGTTAAAGCGTTCGCTCGTCACGCCGAAGACAAGGGTTCGAATCCCCACATGGGTACATTGTGTGAAGCCCATTTCTGGTGTCCCCCACCGTGATGTTGCTGGAATATTGCTAAAAGCGGCGTAAAACCAAACTCAGTCAGTCAGTCAGTCAGTCTGAACACAAGGCCAGTCTCCATGGACAATAGTACTAAGTCACATGGTACACGTGTCGTTGGTGATTGTTTTATGTCAAAAGGTGGCAGCAACGCTACCTTGACCCGATAGGAGTTCAGATAGCGCATGTTTGGGACATCATGGGTCTAAGAATACGAAAGCGAGATAAATCATGCACAAATTGATGGGGTACTGGAACAAGCCCTGCATCAAGAAAGGAACGCAATACCACAACGTCAAATTTAACGTCAAGATTCAGTGAGGAGGAGGGTCAGGGACGTTTTTGTACTTGGCGGAAGTTACACCACATATTGACACTGTGGCCGGGGAGTGATATTCATGTGATTTCTAAAGGATTGCATGCCAGAATCTTGAAACAAATCATACGACCAGAGCTATCAGCACTGAAAAAAGAGTCAATGTTTTGCAATGTTTGCTTCTATGAATAAACTACATGTTTCGTTCTTTTTGTATTTGGATTTGCCATTTGATTATTCCTTGAGGGTCAGTTGTTCAAGATAGTAAGTTTAGTTGAGGTTTGGATATCAATCCCATGTGCTGTGGTTAAAGGTAACATATTGATGCCATGAACAGAATGAGCTGTTGTGATAATTTTATCCAGGTGTAACCAAATCCTGGATGCGGTCCATTTATCCAGGTGAAACCAAACCCTGGCTGCGGTCTGGTTGTCTCTCCGCCATGTAATCAGGGGCTCCAGGTACGTGCCATTCCTTGTCCTGATCTCGACGTTCAAATAAGCAACTTATATTTTTTTACAAATACGTCGTTCAAATACATATCTGTTAGCGACTGACCTTTATTGTGTGAGACGTCTACCACCCTTAGACAACATTGTTTTGTATATCAGATTCTTTGAGAAGGGCATTTCAGTGCGATATTATCAATAAAGATCACTAGTATTTCAGTGGAACGCCTGGATAAACATCTTGGCAAGTTTACCTTATACACCTGTCTCGAGCTCGTTGATAACGTTTTAGGCGCAAGGACCAATATCGCATTGGTCCACAGATCGATATCTATTATATGTCCACAATGCATATTTTATGAACATAGTTCCACGTCTTTGTAGCTCATCTGAATATGTAGGCTACAGTTAAAAGTCACCTGACTAGATTTTCAATCAACTTCGATATTCAACGTTTTCTCTGTTTCTTCAAGATGAAAGTGTTGACAAATATTGATTACTGTAAAGTACTGTTTTTCAAAAATATTTATTAATACGATTCCGCATTCAGACAATCTTGGAGTAAATCAGGCGTAAATCGAACCCTTGTCATTCAGGCGCGTAGCAAGCCAATTTGTTTTCGTGTAAGCACGATAGGTTGCAAAGCTATATATGTAGATAGTATTTAGGGCTTGTCCAACCTTTTTAGCACATCATGTGTAAGCACGTGCTTTTTTTTATAATGGTAGCTTCGCCCCTGTCATTAGTGGTGAACAGCATGTCAATGGAGATGGCTCCCTTCTCTTCTTCACTTATTCGTTGGCAGGTTATTGTCTTGGGGGCTCTACAGAGTCGTGTAAAAAGTATTCAGACACCTGACGAAGTTTCCATAGACTTACATGTTCATTTGGTGTAGAGAGGCGGCGGGGTAGCCTAGTGGTTAAAGCGTTCGCTCATCACGCTGAAGACCCGGGTTCGATTGCCCACATGGGTATAATGTGTGAAACCCGCTTATGGTGTCTCCCACCGTGTATACTGCTGGACTATTGCTAAAAGCGGCGTAAAACTAAAACTCACTCACTCGCTCATTTAGTGTAGCATAAATAATTTTCATGAATTTAATTTTAGTAAGATCCAAGTCAAATGTGGCACATTTGTGAGGAATCATATCACCTACAATCACATAATTTCTGTTTAAGTTTCCTTTGCATATTTATTGAATGGCAACAATTTAATCAACATATGTACAGTGTCGTGAACTCCTTTAACATGGCGGCCTATGGGATTGTGCATTGTGAAACCACACGTAAGTTGATAAATGTGATGTCATTAGTTAAATAGTGGTCGGAAAAATTGAACTGAAATTATGTGCGCAGAGCAGAGATGATTTTAAATTTGCCTGTCAAATTTTACAAAGATCCATCCTAAACTTACTGCATGAAAATTATTTATGCTACACTGAAATAGCATGTAAGTCTATGAAAATTAGGTCCAGTGTCCGAATACTTTTTGCACGGGTCTGTAGGTATATGTCACGTCACGTCTCGCCTTCCGTTCGTGAAGGCTATCGCTTTACTGGTAGTGGTGATATGATCTGTGCTGAAATAACGGCTACAGAGAAGATTAAGATGATAATGACTGCTTGGAATTTCAATGCTGTTAGATAACGAATGAGATTTTTGCATACTGGCGTTTTACTGTTTGTGCACGTTAATGCCTCCTTAGAGATACTTCTGCACGTCATCACCAGAATACATTCTACCAGAGCTGTGCAAGGTATGTGATCCATACAATGATGCCGTATCCTGACTCCCATCTACCAGACACCCACACACCAGACACCCACACAACCACACACCCCACCCCTGTCCCTCCCACACCAAGTTGCAGGAACTCCGGTCTATCCATGTTCAGGTATGAATTGCTTATCCCGAGTCCTTCTACAACGTGTATTCAGTGTATGAAATAAGCCAAAACTACTGCCAGACACCAGGCCTGGATTTCTCGAAACAAACTTAAGTTTTTTACTCAAATCTCAAACTGAGTTTCACAATTTGAAACAGCTGAATTTTTAACTCAACTGCATTTTCAAAATATAAAAGCCCAAACAACATAAGTAATCTACCCACCAAACTCAAATTGTCTTCTATAGTTTGAGTTTAATACCAATTTCAGTTCATTCTGTGGAATGCATTTTCCTGCGTTTTCTCAGATTTGAGTAAAAACTCGAACTTAAGTCAAAACTCAGACTTAAGTTTGTCTCGAGAAACCGGGGCCTCGACTGGTAACTTCAAAATGTTACCGTTCCAAAATGGATTTAACCAGACCTGACACCAATTTGTTACCAGACCATCGGGCTGGCTAGCTGTATATCTAGACCGTCCGTCTGAAATCTAACCCGTCTCGGGCTGTCGGACGGGCCTTATTTTATACACTGGTTTATTGTCGAATGAAGGTGTCGTGCCTGCTTGGATGTACAAAGTCGTCTCACTCGCTACAGTTATGTAAATCTGCACTAAACCCCTTTGTGTGTTTGTTGTTTAACGCCGCACGCGGCAATATTCCAGGACTGTGGTCTGTAAATATTCAAGTCTGGGACCAGACAATCCAATGCTTGACATTATGAACATCGATCTACGCAATCGGAATACGATGACATGTGTCATGACATGGCGGTCTGCTACCGGTGGTGCAGGGCATGTTTACCCTATACTTTTGAGTGGTCTGTATCATTCACTGGTCCATTCCTTACACTAAATGGAATGTCTGTGCGGAGTACCATAACCTTGGAGGTGAGGTGAAATTGGGTTTAACGTCGTGCTTGAGAATATTTCGCTCATATGACGCCGTGCATGCGTGTGTATGTGTATGTGAGGCTTCTTGTACTAGCCCAGACTGAAGCTGGTTTTATAGTGCTAGCCCACTGAGATACCATGCCGCAGTGAAGCATGAATACCCTACTCAGACACATTATACTGACTCTGAGCCAACCAGTCCTTGCTGTACCCATATAATGCCGAGCGCCAGGCAGGGACCAACAAGTACCATATTTTAACGTCTTATGGTATGACACTGGAGAATCAAATCCTGTAGTGTAGTTGGTAGCATTCTCCAATCTGGCCAAAGATAAATCAAATTTGTCAATATGCATTTTTCATGTATGTCGCAAAGCATAGGTAATAACATGCCAAGTCTTAAAACCTACAGGGGGCTTAAGCGTAATACAATTCAGAGTGAGTGAGTGAGTTTAGTTTTACGCCGCACTCAGCAATATTCCAGCTATATGGCGGCGGTCTGTAAATAATCGAGTCTGGACCAGACAATCCAGTGATCAACAGCATGAGCATCGATCTGCGTAATTGGGAACTGATGACATGTGTCAACCAACTCAGCGAGCCTGACCACCCGATCCCGTTAGTCGCCTTGTACGACAAGCATAGTCGCCTTTTATGACAAGAATGGGACCTATTCTACCCCGGATCTTCACGGGACAATACAATTCAGAAGTAGGTTTAAGGGCACAACATAAGTAGGTGTTGTAAATGACAATACTTTCAATAATTATGTTCAGTAATTCTTTCCTCATTATTTCTAGGTTCTATATTTTTGTCGTGTTTACCAGCTTGTACCAATTATCCAGCTTTTAATTAATTCCGAACAACCACAGAGTAATGTAAAGACCTATATAGCAATTATCGCAAAAAGGAATAACAAAAGAATACTGTAAAGATGTGTTTGGCACAATCAATATGTTCCCAGTATATGCTAGATTATTTCTTATTATCTGATGAAAAGATTTAAGGAAAACTGTTATCACGCATTTCATGTTTAGAAATAAGGTAATTATTCTCCGGAATGTTATTTCTTTGATGTCAGACTTTATACATTTAGATTAGCCCTAGCTCAATATAGATGCAACTGTCGGGGACTAATCACATTTATTAACGACGTGGTTAAATGTTATTGATGTAATTTCAGCTAGACCAGCGAACGCTTTTACCACTAGGCTACCCCACCGTCCCATTTGCTGACAAGTAATTAATAATTGTTGCAAATTGGCCATGTTAGAATCTTACAATAAGTGACTGACTGACTGAGTTTGGTTTTACGCAGCTTTTAGCAATATTCCAGCAACATCACGGCGGGGAACACCAGAAATGGGCTTGAAACATTGTACCCATGTGGGGATTCGAACCCGGGTCTTCGGCGTGACGAGCCAACGCTTTTAACCATTAGGCTACCCCACCGCCCCTTACAATAAGTGAGTGAGTGAGTGTTTTACGATCTCTTAGGAACATTCCAGTTATATCACGGCCGGGGACAAACAGCTTCACAAGGTGGACCCATGTAGGGAATCAATCCTAGTCTTAAGGCATGACGAGCGAGCACTTTAACCAGTGGGCTACTCGACAAATCCATTCTACAAATATCTTCACCTTATTAACAATTTGTATTAGACACACCCATTTCACAATCTTGGGGTAGCAATGCCATTACTGTAGGCATTAATCCATATGCACAAGTAGATGTAGGCAAAAGTGGATAAAACATGAGATAACGAGATGTCTAGCACATACTCATGCAAATACACAGTTATACGGTTTCATTTATATGTCATCATTAGAACCGCCCATGCTGCTGCTTTCATTGTACAGCCATTCTCAGTTAAAATGTACAATTGCCAGTGGAACCTCGCGGGAAAAAATGTTTAATGTTCGGTAAATTGCATTACTTTTCATGAAGTACAATCATTAGAGAACCTGTTACTAAATATTCAACACTCAGGCACAGACAATTACCCTGCAACAGCTCTTTATACTACTGTACCCTGAAGTTACGATGAACTTTATGTGACGACACCCAAGCCACAATGACCAGCTGTCTTTCAAATAGCAATACTTTGATATTTTCAAAAACAGCAGAATAAGATAGACAGTTTCACACGTCATCTATGTGGAAAAGCAATATGAACATCCGGGCATGTACTTTATTATTTCAGATTTTTTATACTGGGTATGAAAGGAAATTACATTGTTAAAACTGATACGCTTTCTCATCGATAATGCTAAAACAGAATTGCTGCGTTTCATATTTGATTATCACCTGTCACTGTGATACTGTATTGTCAGGCAATAATCTCACATGGTGGTCCCAACGATCTTAACAGTCATCTGGATAACAACGCATTCTTTTTTTGAGTGACGTAAATTACAATGTTTCATTAATTTTGATACAAATAAACAATACCAAATGACAAAAGGTGCAACTCTTAAATGCCTATATTTAGAAGTTGTTTTTTTTCAAATTGACAACTAATTAATGAAACAACAACTTTTGGTTAACCTGACCTTGAACATTACACACATAAACCCTGATCAAAATACCACTGTCACGTAAATTACCAGTCAACAATTGCAACTTTAAATATAAATGGGCACAGGTGATACTATCATAAGCAAGCACCAAAGCAGACCTTTCGAAGAACATTTGACGTATATGAACGTATGAAACACAGAAACTTGTATATGAATAAAAGCGGGTAGCTTAAAATCACTGGTTCGTGTGTTGTACTGGACACACCATTCTCATCAGACTTTTTGGTCACTATAGGCTCACGTGGAACAACTTCTGCAGTCGCTTCATTCTGGGTCATAGTAGCTAGAATGCCTTTTACATTTTCTCCATATTTTCTGACATTTCTTTTTGTTTCTTTCGCTACGGTTAATTTTTCTTTTTCAGCTCTAAACAGTGTACTGGTCTGCTTATAATACTTTTAACACGTTCCAATTCTTTCCTATTCCATTTGTTTCCCAATGCTGATTTTCCCGTTCTCTGCATTCTCTTTGTCTCTCTGCTTGAGATTTAGCTATGATATCTGCAATAGATGACCACAATTCAAGCAATAATGTATAGATTCCATCATTTAACATAATGTCACTTCCCAAACAATCCCAAATAAAGTAATGTAATTTACGTTAACAGTTAATATTAGAATTCATAAATGCTTTATTATGAATCGCATGCAATACCATCAGTACTTTGAAGAGTATCCCAATAACCATTTGTTTAAGGATAAAACATGCATGTTTTTAAGTATTATCATCATACCAAGTGTGCAGTTTCACAAGTATCATATAAAGAACTACATCAACATATAATCAAACACTAAAAAAATAGTTCTGTTTACAGCCTTAAATTTAAATCTCCACGATCCAATCACAGGTTTACTGCTTTATCACTTGATAGGAAACCATATGTTTCAACATTCAGCTTACTTTATACACCAGTGATTTATACAGAAAAGATTAATGTAGAGGCAATGAAAAGTAATTTACGTCACACTTCCTGTAATTTACGTTACAGGGCCATGCATGGAAGGCAAAGAATGGTTTTCATAAATCATGTCTGAATTATGAAAGTATTTCAACTGATTAATCAATATATTATCGGATTGTTGCAAAAATGTAACTCGGAATCATTATACAGCATGTGTCAAAACAGTACAGTCATCCTTATCATTGAAATACACTTATTCTACTTCAGGATGAATCAGGAAACTCCGGTTCATCAAAGTTCACATTCGTATGACGTGCTGAAATGACCGCTGCTTCCACTGTGATTACATAGGGTATTTGTGGTGCACTTTTGCACTTACAAGGGATTTCTGAACATTTACTTAACGTAAATTACATCCTTATATTAAATGTCCAGGATGAGGGCCACATTACTCCGTTTTGGCGATTTAATGTTTGGAAACATACACGGTTATGCTATCCATGTAAATGGATTAGGGCCAGCATCGATTCCTATGAGACTTATTTTACTCTGACCGTCACGTATGATTACATCCTTAAAATCGTTCCAATAACTGAAGATAAAATGGGTTAGTTCGTTCTATTAATTTTCCTTGTTGATCAGTTGACATTTGTTTGAAAGCAATATTGTGTTCGGCATAGAATACAACCCATTTTACTTGCTGAACTTGTTTATATGTAGTAAATGTTATGTACATCAGTTACCATAACGTAAATTACGTTACTTCCACCGACAAAATTAAAACAAAAAATTGTCTTTTTGTTTCTTTCTCATTCTTGATTTTTATGTTCTTAAATATAAAAGCACACTTTGAAATTTCATTATTCTGGTTTATTACGTTGACTTGTAAGTAATTAGTATTATCTTGAAGAGAATCATTGAAGGCAATATGCTTTGCCGACAGCAAGAAAATCATAACCAACTGTAAAGAAACAGTCAGTTTCAAATATTTTCTCAAATGTTTGTGACTATTGTAGTTTACCAAAAATTTCTATTACATCTGACTATTGAATACTGTCGATTTCATAGAAAAAAAGGTTTCACGGTATGGATAGCGGGGCCTGTAACCAGTCCGACAGCATTTGTACAACTTAACTGAGAATGACTGACTATGCTGGCTTGCCGCATGGAACTCTGGGTAGGAGAGTGACGCTGTACATGTATGACGGTAGCCTGTCAGTGGTCGGATAGCGACGGATACGTATGTATATTTCAGAATTGACCTTCACCTTGTGTGAAATCATTGGAGAATGGCCCTTCACAGAGTCAAGGTCAAACAGTATGAACGCCGGAATTTACGACGAGGTTCATACAATGTTTGTTCCTCACGCTATGAAGGTTCACACTCTTCACGCACACAAAATGAAAGTCAGTTCTTATACCTTCAATACCTTCAGCTTTAATACCACTAGTGTATACAGGCTCGCTGACTTGGTTGTCATATGTCAATTGCATATATCGATGGTCATGCTGTTGATCTCTGGATTGTCGTGTCCAGATCCGATTATTTACTGACCGCCGACATATAGCTGGAATATTGCTGAGTGCGGCGTTAAACTAAACTCACTCACTCACTACTAGTGGCCGACACAACAGACTTAAGGGAAAATTTGATCTATCACCATTGATCTATTTGCTGATCATGGAAATCTGAGTCACACAGATACCAAGGTAAATTTATAGACCCCTGTAGACTGTCACTTGTCATTCTTGAAACGGCGTGGTATCAAACTAACTGACTTAAGCTCAAAGGGTCAAAATGCAACCCAACGGTTCTGTATTTGTTTGCGCTTGAGAATTCCCATTGTGTTCTCTACGTCAAAATGTTGCCCTCTTCCTCTTCTCGTCTTCCTCTGCAAACTCTCCATTGTTCTGTCCTCATTTCTAGCCGAACACAAGCTTTCAAACTTTCCCTCTTCCTCGTCCAGATCCTCTCCGTTTAATTCTCATTTTCTGTATTTTTCTTGACAAACACTCCCTCTTCTTCTCCTCTTCCTCATTTCCCTCTTCCTTTCCTCGTTGAACTCTCCATCTTCCTCGGTTTAAGTGTAAGTTTCACAATTTTTCAAATAGAAAATATAATATCGAAAAAAACGTGAAGATTTTTTATCGTAATCGAATATATTGTCATAGACTGAAGAAAGACCGGTATCCAAAATGGAATGAATGGCAATTGAAAAACAATATATGTTGTGTCCGGTATCCGGTTTCCTTAAGAATGGCAATCATTAAATCATTTCTGACGTGGATCAGAACATTAATTACCGATAGTCGTTATGACAAATACGTAAACAGAAACGACAAACCAGGACAGAGGACTACAAGTACCCAGCCATCAGTCACGGTACAGCATTAATTACCGATATTCGTTACGGGGACTAGGTAAGCAGAAGAAATATACTAGGACACGGAGCTACAAACACAGCCGTTTGTCACGTCACCGCATTCATTTTGGTCTCATCCTGATTACATGGACTTTACAAAAAAAGCATTTAAGAAATCAATTAAACATATCGTATTCACATTCCCGAACCAATTAGGTTAGAGCTACGGGCATATTTGTTCCATTTGAGAATGATCACAGGATAGTAATTCTGGAAATATTGTACCATCACGTTAAGGGGTTTTCCTTATTGGGTCCGTTATTGACCTTGCTTGGACGTGAGGCAATAATCTTGTTGATAGCTAATTGTCACGTATGAAGATATTTATTTTGAAGCACCTGTCATAACCAACAGTATGTCTGTCCATACCCTAGGGGTGCTACAGAGGAAGATGTGACATACGTGAGACATAAATCAAGGGGAGTAGACATACATTAGGTGATTAGACATACATCGGGTGATTAGACATACATCGGGTGATTAGACATGCATCGGGTGATTAGACATACATCGGGTGATTAGACATACATCGGGTGATTAGACATACATCGGATGATTAGACATACATCGGGTGATTAGACATATATCGGGTGATTAGACATACATCGGATGATTAGACATACATCGGGTGATTAGACATACATCGGATGATTAGACATACATCGGGAGATTAGACATATATCGGGTGATTAGACATACATCGGGTGATTAGACATACATCGGGTGATTAGACATACATCGGGTGATTAGACATACATTGGATGATTAGACATACATTGGGTGATTAGACATACATTGGATGATTAGACATACATCGGGTGATTAGACATACATTGGATGATTAGGCATACATCGGGTGATTAGACATACATCGGGTGATTAGACATACATCGGGGGATTAGACATACATCGGGGGATTAAACATACATGGGCTGAATAGACATACATTGGATGATTAGACATACATCGGGTGATTACACATACATCGGGTGATTAGACATACATCGGGTGATTAGACATACATTGGATGATTAGGCATACATCGGGTGATTAGACATACATCGGGTGATTAGACATACATCGGTAGACATACATTGGATGATTAGACATACATTGGGTGATTAGACATACATCGGATGATTAGACATACATCGGGTGATTAGACATACATCGGGTGATTAGACATACATCGGGTGATTAGACATACATCGGGTGATTAGGCATACATCGGGTGATTAGACATACATCGGATGATTAGACATACATCGGGAGATTAGACATACATCGGGAGATTAGACATACTTCAGGTGATTAGAGATACAGTTTTACACAATTTCTGCCGGGTATGTTTACTCTGTATCTTGTCCGCTGTATGTTTGCACCGTAGCTTTACACTGTGTGTTTACAGGGTATGTTTACGCTGCATCTTTACACTGGGTATGTTTACACTGTATGTTTGTAGGATATCTTTACACTGTATGTTTACACTGCATCTTACACTGTGTGTTTACAGGGTATGTTTACACTGTATGTTTGTAGGATATCTTTACAATGTATGTTTACACTGCATCTTACACTGTGTGCTTACAGGATATGTTTACACTGCAGCTTTACACTGCATGTTTACCGGGTGTGTTTACCGTATATGTTTACACTGTTTGTTTATACACGGCATCTTTACAGTGTATGTCAACCGGGTATGTTTACACTGCATCTTTGCACTGTATGTAAACCGGGTATGTTTACACTACATCTTTACACTGTATGTCAGCCTGGTATGTTTACATTGATATGTTTACACTGTAGCTTTACATTGTATGGTAACCGGGTATGTTTACCCCGCATCTTTACACTGTATGTTTACCAGGTATGTTTAATGTCTTTCAGTGGCATTTAGAAGTTGTACATTGATGTCCAAGATATTTTTTATGGATTAAACTTCTGATGAAGGGACCTGGAATGGTCTCGAAACGTTGTGAGAGAAATTTAAAAAGAAGTTTAATCCATAAAAAATATCTTGGACATCAGGTATGTTTACACTGTATGTTCACTATGCATGTTCACGACTCTTGTAAACAGTTCCTCTACAGATTCGTCATTGCAGATGGGCGGCCTCTGTTCACCAACCGCATACGCAGCCGTTCTGTACAGCCTAAAGTTGAAGAGTTTAAGGAGCAGATAAACAGTGTACCTTCGACAGAGGACTGAAATAAATCCTTAAGATTTGAGTACCCGTAGACAGCAAAATGTTAATTAATTTCAGGCCTGTGATGACCTGGTAATAAACCTGTAATAATTCACCCACAGGCCACACACTTCAGCTGACTATATATGCATAACCTTGGACGGCAGCATGAATTAGAAGTGTTAAACAAACGTCAGGGTGTCCTATGTCACGAGATCAGCAACAGACCGTTCTCATCTCCTCTGTGTGTGACCTACTCCTCGGAGATATGTTAAGCACTGTCACTATTGTTTCAGTTTATGTCGATCTCATATGTATGTTTTGTAAACGTATACTTTTGACATTTATTTTCCTTTGACAAATGTGTGACACATCGCCGATACCTCATGGAACATTGTAACAAGACCAGGATCTGTTTCCCAAGCAGGTCGCAAATATAGAGTAACATTTTTTATGATGCAAAGAAGCAGATGAAGTTTTAAAGCAGAACTCAAATAACTGTTAATGGAAAAAATGACAAGATATCTGACTACATATCCCATCTTTGCTACTGTATTTAGTTTGAGCATTTGAACACATAAACAAATGTGTCTTACAAACACTTGGCAGGGGACTCACTGCGAGGGCTATGTAAATACATCTTGTGATTACTGTAGATTATGCAGCTAGTTAAAAGGTTTCTGGAATACAGACAGCAAAAGGAAGCCGAAATGAAATGATTTAAACGTTATGTAATAATAGCTCTGATATCAGTGTAAGTGAGTGAGTGAGTTTAGTTTTACGCCGTACTCGGCAATCAGCAACATTCCAGCTATATGGCAGCGGTCTTTAAATAATCGGATCTGGACAAGACAATCCAGAGATCAACAGCATGAGCATCGATCTACACAATTGGGAACCGATGACATGTGTCAAACAAGTCAGCGAGCCTGACCACCGATCCCGTTAGTCGCCTCGTACGACAAGCATGGGTTACTGAAGATCAATTCTAACGCAGATCTTCACGGGTTATGTCAGTGCATTGATTTGAACACTTTGAAACGATTTGATCGTTACGAAATGAATGTCATCAGTTGAATGTTAAAATGAGTTAACGTGTCAAATTCTGAGTTAAATACTAGATTAAGACATATGACAAGTACCCTTATTATGATTTATTTACCAAAAATGTGAAAAATGACGCATCATGCCAATGTGGACATGGATGTGAGAATGGTTTTCATTACTTCCTTGAAGACCATTGTATAGTATTCAAAGACATAAACTGTTAACATCTTTAGAAAATATTGTTAAAAATAGAACACCGATTGACATTAATCGTATCTTACATGGCAACGCAGCTCTCTAAAATATGTACATGTCTATAACTCCCAAACTAAACGTTTCCCAGTTAACTTCAGTTGTACATATCTTCGCCTATGTCTGTCACTTGTGTACATTTTTGTAAGATGAATTGTGTAATTATAGGGTGAGTTTTTCTAAGTTGCATAACTTGTGTCCAATCCTTTTCTTGAATGAATAAAACATGTTTGTAAAATATGTCAATCAACTTAGTGATTTTTCCTGTGCCTGTTGTCATATATGTCCACGTTTATACTGTATTAAACTGTGCTTATCGTTTCCTCGGTGTACAACCGGACAATCTGTACATAGGTAGACAAACAGGATCATTCACCGAAATGCGTGCCATGTAAGTTTGGTGCTGACAAAACAAGGATCAAACCAACCTCTGATCCTTGTACAGATAAGGGACGTTACTCTAGACGCCCATATCACCCATGTCCCAACCACTAACTATCCTGATGAGGAACTACTCTTCGTCATGTCAATAAGCGACATAACGTCAAAACAACCCGACCTACCCGGGCGTATCATGTATTCAGTGGATGTTGGAACATGAACCAATCACCACGTGTCGCCAATGTTGTGTATGTAAATTAGCGTTGTTTTAGCATGAAATACACACCATGTAAATTTACACACGTGCAAAATATATATTTGCATGACCAGTTACAGCGTTAAGTATCCCAGAATATCTACAACAGTATGAATAATATTATCCAAACCACGGTGAAAATGTATTGGATTTTACCAAAAAATGCAAACGTTATCACAACCTTAGTTGGCTGAAAACAGTCGCAAATAACAATAGAAATTTTATTTCCAAAACACAACTATTCTAACCGAATCAAATATATCAGCCTGCAACAACAATATTTTGTTTGTTAATTTTTCAACCACCACCCAAACTTTCTATGCTTTGTTTTGTACTGCAGTATTCATGAAACATGCCTAAACCATATCAATAACATGTGTACAATGCTGGGACTTGCCCATGCTACACGTGTCAAAGATAAAAAAAAAGCTCAAAGCCGTTCCCAACTGTTACTGAAGATAATATCGGCGGCCCCAGTCAAACAATACAAGTCTCAGGCGAATGACCTGGTTTGACACAGTCATCGGCTTTGCGCGGACGTCTGAGAACCACTAGCTTTCAGTTAGCCTAATTACTGCATTTATATTTCATTTTCATGATCACTCTAATTCATTATCATAAAAAACCCGTATATTGACATTAATGAGGGTGGTAGTATTTATGCTATTAGTGCTGGTGTTTTCATTATTATTTGTTATCATTATCAGTCGTTCAATTTAATTCTCTTTTCAGTAAACACAAAAATCTATGATAAAATTTCATGGAGTCTATACAGGTTCATACAGCATACATTGGCCTGAACTGGCACCCTCAACAAGCCTGGATCTCAACGGACAAACATAACACGCATGGGATCCAAACAGGCACTTTCAACATATTAAGCTGGCGCCTACATGAAAGGTATAAAACTGGCTCCTGCAACAGGCATGGAGTATAAACTGGTTCCTACAAACACGGCGAATAAACTGGTCCTACAGCAGGCATGGAGTATAAACTGGCTCGAACAAGCACGGTGAATACATTAGCTCCTACTGCAGGCATTTAATATAAACTGGCTCCTGTAATCATAGAGCATAAGCTTGCTCATACCAGAAACATGGAGTAAGAACTGGATCCTTCGTCAAGCATGAAGTATGAACTGGCTCCTGTAATCATAGAGCATAAGCTTGCTCATACCAGAAACATGGAGTAAGAACTGGATCCTTCGTCAAGCATGAAGTATGAACTGGCTTCTGTAATCATAGAGCATAAGCTTGCTCATACAAGAAACATGGAGTAAGAACTGGATCCTTCGTCAAGCATGAAGTATGAACTGGCTCCTGTAATCATAGAGCATAAGCTTGCTCATACCACAAACATGGAGTAAGAACTGAATCCTTCGTCAAGCATGAAGTATGAACTGGCTCCTGTAATCATAGAGCATAAGCTTGCTTATACAAGAAACATGGAGTAAGAACTGGATCCTTCGTCAAGCATGAAGTATGAACTGGCTTCTGTAATCATAGAGCATAAGCTTGCTCATACAAGAAACGTGGAGTAAGAACTTGATCCTTCGTCAAGCATGAAGTATGAACTGGCTCCTGTAATCATAGAGCATAAGCTTGCTCATACCACAAACATGGAGTAAGAACTGGATCCTTCGTCAAGCATGAAGTATGAACTGGCTCCTGTAATCATAGAGCATAAGCTTGCTCATACAAGAAACATGGAGTAAGAACTGGATCCTTCGTCAAGCATGAAGTATGAACTGGCTCCTGTAATCATAGAGCATAAGCTTGCTCATACCAGAAACATGGAGTAAGAACTGGATCCTTCGTCAAGCATGAAGTATGAACTGGCTCCTGTAATCATAGAGCATAAGCTTGCTCATACCAGAAACATGGAGTAAGAACTGGATCCTTCGTCAAGCATGAAGTATGAACTGGCTCCTGTAATCATAGAGCATAAGCTTGCTCATACCAGAAACATGGAGTAAGAACTGGATCCTTCGTCAAGCATGAAGTATGAACTGGCTCCTGTAATCATAGAGCATAAGCTTGCTCATACCACAAACATGGAGTAAGAACTGGATCCTTCGTCAAGCATGAAGTATGAACTGGCTCCTGTAATCATAGAGCATAAGCTTGCTCATACAAGAAACATGGAGTAAGAACTGGATCCTTCGTCAAGCATGAAGTATGAACTGGCTCCTGTAATCATAGAGCATAAGCTTGCTCATACCAGAAACATGGAGTAAGAACTGGATCCTTCGTCAAGCATGAAGTATGAACTGGCTCCTGTAATCATAGAGCATAAGTTTGCTCATACCAGAAACATGGAGTAAGAGTTTTGGTTTTACGCCGCTTTTAGCAATATTCCAGCAACATCACGGCGGGGGACACCAGAAATCGGCTTCACACATCGTACCCATGTGGGGAATCGAACCCGGGTCTTCGGCGTGACGAGCTAACGCTTTAACCACTAGGCTACCCCACCGCCACCATGAAGTATGAACTGGCTCCTACAACAAACATGGAGCCTAAACTGTTTCCAGCAAAATAGTGAGTGAGTGAGTATGGTTTTACGCCGCGTTTAGCATTATTCCAGCAATATCACGGCGGGGGACACCAGAAATGGGCTTCACACATTGTACCCATGTGGGGAATCGAACCAGGGCCTTCGGCTTTAACCACTTGGCTACCCCACCGCCCCTCCAACAATATACATGGAGTACAAAAAGGCTCCTAAGTCTTTCTAAAACATGTATGGGGCCAATGCCGGCTGCTACATCCATGTAAAGAACCGATCTAATCCAAATGTTCTTTTGTGTATTAGACTCTGACAAATTCTTTCATTAGAACAACCCCCTCAGCGAGAGCCTCGTTGGGGCGTACATATATGTCACTCTCTACACTGTGACACACCAGTGTCAGAGAGAAGGTCTGCATGAGAACATGGAGACGCCCGTAGCTTCAGGAGGGGGACCAAGTCCGCGGCGGTGGGCAGAGAAACTCAAGTCCTCCATCTACAGGAAGAAGGCCATCTATACAGCATGTCTGTTGTTTGGGAACTTTATGTCGGTGAGTTTTGTGAGCTTGTACGCATTGTTACGGATGTGTCACGACCGTGTTTGTATGTGTCATAACTGTTTGTAGTCGTATGACTGTGTTATGACTATTATGTATGTGTTGAAGACTTGCAGTGACCATATCCTGTGCATGACATGTGTATACATGGCATATCATTATTGTTAAACATTGTGTCCGATGACATTCTCTACTTGTATCATCAATGTTTGATAGAGATTTAAAAACACACACTCATGATATTTGTGGAACTGTACAATCGACACTGTTTTAGCAGAGATTTCCTATGGCCGTAGAACGGGTTTAGTTACGTTACAACATGACACTTTAAGGTTACACTTTGCAAGCCCACCTTAAGAGATACTAGAAACTAATAGTATATGAAATGCCTAAACTGTCTTTTATTATAATTAATTATATCTCTGTATCCTGCATGCAGAGTTAAAATTTCCGATTCGTCCAAATACCGATGATGGTGGGTCTGCACAAAAATACAAAGACATGTTAGTTGTTTCCATCGGCCTACGGTAACGAAACTGTTCACAAAATACTTTACTTTAAGATATTCTTACAAAGCAACGTCCATCCAAAACTACTTGCACAACAAACAAACCAGTAGTAGTAGTAGTAATAGTAGTAGTAGTAGTAGTACTAGTAGTAGTAGTAGTAGGAGGAGGAGGAGCAGCAGCTGCACCAGCAGCAGCAGTAGCAGTATAGCAGCCACGGCAGCTAATGGGATTTCTCCCAGGAAGCGCTGCCTAGTCGAACCCACCACTCTCCTAATTTGCGTCTAGAGATCAGGTAGTACCAAACCAAGGGCACCGAGAACAATGGGGAGCCAGATGACAATGTATTTGGGATGCAAGCGAGACATGCGAGGCCCGCATATTTGCCATGTTTTTTCTACAATCTTGTCAAACACGAAAATGCAATGTCATAAATAAGATACAAAATGGACAGGGTCAGGTTGTGTTGTCGAGGATACGTCTGAGGGTGCAAATGGGCCTAATTGTCATTTTCCATGACATCCCCAAGATATTCTGAGTCGTAACATTGATGGTCCAATGAGTCAAAACCAAAAGCACGGCGAAGGCAGTAATAAAAGCCACACAATAATGTCGCTTAAGACATCGCGTTTGTGCCAAAAGCTGGGCTTCCACCTACAAAGTTTTGGGCTGTCTCCTTAAATTCATTAAGTAATCTATACTACTGGAATAAAGTAACTGTGCATTATTTGATGTTTTGCCATTTTTAATACAAAAAGATAATATCATGATTTGTGGTGTTTAACTTAATCAATATTTAACTGTTGACAGGGTAATATCCCAATCTGTATGATTTTATACTGGGCCTCGTGACACGCCCTTGAAGAGATGTGGTGTCAAAAGTCAGTTCACAAATTCAGTATCGTGTGTGTCCACCATTGGCGTCGACGCATAGACGACACTAAGCGATTGAAGAAAGCTTGGGGAATGTTGTTCCATGTCTGAAACAACACTTGTCCCAGTTCAGCTAACGTCAATGGCTGATTCGGGGCTTGACGTAAACGTCTCTCCATTTTATGTCAAGCGTACTCGATGGGGAACAGGCCCGGAGAAACAGCTGGCCAGGGGAGTACCGGAATGTTCTGCTGTCGGTTACGTCTCTGTCCTTGAATGCGCATGAGGTCCAGTGATTTCATCCCTGTATCATCAGATTGCCATTGACAATGAAAAGTTGTGTCAGACCATGAGATGTGATGCCCCATACCATAACGCCACTGCCGCCGTTGAACAAAGCACGCGTATACATACCGTTCACCGCGCCCTCTCTACACCCTTGCCCTGCCATCTGAGCTGTCCAGATGAAATCTCGACTAGTCAGTGAACAAAACACCATACCAATCTTGTCTCCTGTACCGAAGATGCTATTTGCACGTTGACGTTGGAGCAAAATTGGACATATTGCAGGCCGTTGGGTCACGATGTCATGCTCCCTCAGTCGGTTCCGTACAGTCCTGGAACTGATTGGACGTAAGCCATGAATGATCCGCGCAGTCAACTTGCAGTCAAGAATCGATTCCTTCGATGGGTCAACCGAATGTGGTTGTCTTGCTGACGTGACGTCACACGAGAACAACCAGCCCGAGGCAACTCGTTCGTGTTCCCATAATGTTGAAAACGTTGCCATAGAGATGAGATCATGTTTCGATGGACACCAAAATGTCTGGCCACTTCAGTTTGGGCCATTCCAGTATCCATCATACCCACGGCGGGGACGCTGATTTTCTGTAAGCCGTGGCATAGCGTACTCGCGGTTCATGTTGAAATTAACGTGTTTTCCACAACATTCAGAGTTTAGAGAATAATCAACCGTTCTTCAATTTTCAATATCAGGTGTGTGAACTTCAGGTGTCAAAAAGCATTCAAAAAGTGAGTAAGATCATTGTGCACGTGCCACGCACGATACGTGACATCAAATTTCATGCAAAGTGTCTGGCTACATGTTTATTTAGTGTTATGTTTATAACTTTTCAAATAACTTTTATTTCATTCAATTTTATGTTATGGACAGTTACTTTTTTCCGTTCAGTATACAATTCATATTTTCACATCATCGTCATTATGCAAGTCGTCGTCGTTGTCGTTGATGTTGTTGTTGTTGTTGTTGTTGTTGTCAACACAACACAGATATTCGCCCAGTCCAAATCACATTCAACGTGACATGTATAATACGAAAAGGCTATGAATTTGGTTTATATGCTTTACGTATCTGTTCATGAACCTTAATGTGTACGGCATAGTTCATCTTCTCTATATGGAAGAAAGAAAACACGTTTTGAAATAGAATACATCTCCCTCCCTGGTCAGTCAACATGGGGAGTCATGGTTGTGTCATGTTGGCCCGCGAAGTAAGTTTACTTCTCGAATTACTTCAATTATACACTGCAGGCGAGAGAAGCAATTTGTCTCTATGTCTCAGATCGACAGGGTTGACATTTAATTATCTAGTAGATTGTGGATATTTGACACCCCAAACGTGACACCATATACAGTGCTGGCTGCAGCACTCACAAGAGATCGCCAGCACCAGGGTTTAGGCATTTTGATGATCATGATAAAGTTCGCGTTTCCTGTTGACTGGGTTGTGTCCTATTGTGCAACTTTGTACAATAACCATTCCAGAATTTTCAGACCAATTCATTTAACTAGATACATAAATATTAATCAGTATTATTTGATATATCCAAGCACTTGTATATTGCAACAATACGCTTCTTATCGCCCTTTCAAACATGTCGTGCAGCGTGCTCTGTCGTACAGCAAGCTCTGACAAACAGAAACCTGGAAATTTCCAAAAGAGGCTCTGCCGCTAGAAAAGTTTGGCTGTCTGGTACGGACTTGATATGAAATCAATCACATTGTGCGGTAAAAAACTACACTGAATAAGCGCAATAAATACATAACAGGTGTAACCAGTGAGCCAGATGCATTGTGAATAATTTTACGACCTCATCAAACTGGGGCAGTCTGTGACGTCTAAGTTAAGGCCATGCTGCCTACACCTCGCAATAAAATATAGAAATACGATGTTATTAAAGTTTAAAATTAAAACTCATTTAAAAATACCATTTTCTCATGAAACAAGAAATTGGAATTCAGTGTAACCATAGTTGTTTGTGATGTCTTTTTTCACTTTCACGCCGATCGGCTGAAAAGTAGGTCATTGTCTGAATAGGTTAATGAGACTCATGTCTCGGTTTGCTGAAGAATTTCTGTGGAAACATTATCCAATGAGCGCGAAGCAAAAAATATACTTTTATACTGGATCGCTGAAAATCAGTGATGACACCAGGTGTTCTTGAAACGAGAGCAAGCCCTGTCTTACCGGTAGCACCCGCCACTTACAACATCGTAATCAATACACATATCTATGTAAAGTACCTCTTATGACACCTGGTGTTCTTGAAACGAGAGCAAGCCCTGCTTTACCGGTAGCACCCGTCACTTACAACATCGTAATTAATACACGTATCTATGTAACGTATCTCTTATGACATCAGGTGTTCTTGAAACGAGAGCAAGCCCTGCCTTACCGGTAGCACCCGCCACTTTCAACATCGTAATCAATACACATATCTATGTAAAGTACCTCTTATGACACCAGGTGTTCTTGAAACGAGAGCAAGCCCTGCCTTACCGGTAGCACCCGCCACTTACAGCATCGTAATTAATACACATATCTATGTAAAGTACCTCTTATGACACCAGGTGTTCTTGAAACGAGAGCAAGCCCTGCCTTACCGGTAGCACCCGCCACTTACAGCATCGTAATTAATACACATATCTATGTAAGAAGTACCTCTTATGACACCAGGTGTTCTTGAAACCAGAGCAAGCCCTGCCTTACCGGTAGCACCCGCCACTTACAACATCGTAATTAATACGTATCTATGTAAAGTACCTCTTATGACACCAGGTGTTCTTGAAGCGAGCAAGCCCTGCCTTACCGGTAGCACCCGCCACTTACAACATCGTAATTAATACACGTATCTATGTAAAGTACCTCTTATGACACCAGGTGTTCTTGAAACGAGAGCAAGCCCTGCCTTACCGGTAGCACCCGCCACTTACAGCATCGTAATTAATACACATATCTATGTAAAGTACATCTTATGACACCAGGTGTTCTTGAAACGAGAGCAAGCCCTGCCTTACCGGTAGCACCCGCCACTTACAACATCGTAATTAATACACGTATCTATGTAAAGTACCTCTTATGACACCAGGTGTTCTTGAAACGAGAGCAAGCCCTGCCTTACCGGTAGCACCCGCCACTTATATCGTAATTAATACACGTATCTATGTAAAGTACCTCTTATGACACCAGGTGTTCTTGAAACGAGAGCAAGCCCTGCCTTACCGGTAGCACCCGCCACTTACAACATCGTAATTAATACACGTATCTATGTAAAGTACCTCTTATGACACCAGGTGTTCTTGAAACGAGAGCAAGCCCTGCCTTACCGGTAGCACCCGCCACTTACAGCATCGTAATTAATACACGTATCTATGTAAAGTACCTCTTATGACACCAGGTGTTCTTGAAACGAGCAAGCCCTGCCTTACCGGTAGCACCCGCCACTTACAACATCGTAATTAATACACGTATCTATGTAAAGTACCTCTTATGACACCAGGTGTTCTTGAAAACGAGCAAGCCCTGCCTTACCGGTAGCACCCGCCACTTACAGCATCGTAATTAATACACGTGCCTATGTAAAGTACCTCTTATGACACCAGGTGTTCTTGAAACGAGCGCAAGCCCTGCCTTACCGGTAGCACCCGCCACTTATATCGTAATTAATACACGTATCTATGTAAAGTACCTCTTATGACACCAGGTGTTCTTGAAACGAGCGCAAGCCCTGCCTTGCCGATAGCACCCGCCACTTACATCGTAATTAATACACGTGTCTATGTAAAGTATCTCTTATGACACCAGGTGTTCTTGAAACGAGAGCAAGCCCTGCCTTACCGGTAGCACCCGCCACTTACAAAATCGTAATTAATACACGTGTCTATGTAAAGTATCTCTTATGACACCAGGTGTTCTTGAAACGAGAGCAAGCCCTGCCTTACCGGTAGCACCCGCCACTTACAACATCGTAATTAATACACGTGTCTATGTAAAGTACCTCTTATGACACCAGGTGTTCTTGAAACGAGAGCAAGCCCTGCCCTACCGGTAGCACCCGCCACTTACATCGTATTTAATACACATATCTATGTAAAGTACCTCTTATGACACCAGGTGTTGATGAATGTACTGCACAACCAATAGCACAAGCAAAGTTCTGGTTAGCTTTTGAATAAGTCCTGGGAATATTTATTCAAGTTATTTTAGAGTGCTCAGCTAAGCTAAGGGCTGTTTCCTTAGACGTTTTGATAATCAAATCTCCAAATCATGAGCGGCTTGTTATGAAAACGGTTTCATTGAAGGAAAGACAAGGACAGGACAACTGTCAATGAGCATATTATATGAGATTGTTCATGTAAACTACCGGAGAAAGGACTGACTGACTGACTGAGTTTGGTTTTACGCCGCTTTTAGCAATATTCCAGCAACATCACGGCGGAGGACACCAGAAATGGGCTTCACACATTGTGCCCATGTGGGGATTCGAACCCGGGTCTTCGGCGTGACGAGCGAACGCTTTAACCATTAGGCTACCCCACCGCCCCCCGGAGAAAGGAACATATACAGACATGTCTGAAGATAGATGAAACCAACACCCTCAATAAAAATGTTTTTTGGATGGTGATGCATTTGATAAGGGTGTCACACTTGTGGTTTAGACGTTAAGCACGGTTTTGGGTACTATTTCAGTCTTGTGAATTTTAGATAACATTTTCATATTGATCCTTTTTTGTCAAATCTTGTCAAATATTTTTCGTCAAAGTTTAAGAGTAGACCCTATTTTGACCAGTTGTTTATCAGCAACTTATTTGCTGCGGTACAGTGTTCCTCATTAGTCTACAACCCGAGAAAGGTTCATCCTTACCAAGAACATCTGCCAGAACTAAAGGGACATTACAAGTTGTTCACTGGTCTCGAGGGGGACATTGGCTGATGTACCCTCGATGTTTGTTTATGTTCCCTGAGCCCGATGGGACCAGTGAACAACGTATTTATCTTACCGAACACCTCAATGGTAATTTTGAACTGTTTGAAGCACGGGTATCGGATCATAGTATGGTGTACAAGACGACAAGAAAAACAAACTTAGAGTTATCTCCC